>NW_026895337.1:0-85000 GCF_033153095.1 Gastrolobium bilobum | reverse complement strand
TACATATTAGTAATTTTTTTTTTGAAGAAGCATAAATGATATTGCTAACTACTGAATATTAATTAATGACACTATATTATTAAATATTATTATGTAAATAATTTAGAGAAACATTAGATATTATCAAATAAATATCATATATAAAATACAAAATTCTTACATAATTAAAATGTATAATTATTTTTATTAGGGTACACTATTTAAACTAATCATCAATGTTCAATATATCATCAATGTGTAATTATTAATAATATTATAAAAAAGAGTAAAATTTATTTAAGTTTTTCATGTCAAAAAATAATTTGCATAACATGATTAAATAAATTAAAATAAGATTTTTTTATTTATTTTATCTGCTGTTTACGCATCTTTTATTTAAATATTAAGTTAATCTATAATTTTAAATTATATAGACACACAAATATTGTAACAAATAAATAAAACAAAATTGACTCATGTAGTCATTAAAATTTAAATAAATCTCTTTATTAATTCTAGAGTAAACACCCTTTTTGGTCCCTGACAATATTTACGAAATCCTTTTTAGTCCCTGACAATAAAAAAGGACCAAATTGGTCTCTAACAATATGAAAAAGGGTCACGTTAGTGACATAGGAGTTGACATAAGGACTAATGTGGCCCTTTTTTCATAATTTTAAGGACCAATTTGGTCCTTTTTTATTGCCAGGGACTAAAAAGGATTTCGTAGATATTGCCAGGAACCAAAAATGGTGTTTACTCTTAATTCTATAAGCTTATGATTCGTTTAGTTTAATTTTTTGGTAACATTAGTTTTAGTTTATTTTAGAATTAAAAAATTTGTTAAAAATAAATAAATGCATATTAGATGTTTATTTATCAAATTAAAAGTTAAAATATTATATAAAACAAAAGACAAAGTCGTGTAATTAATGTAATCAAATAACTTGTAAGAAAGTCAAGATGGCTGGTCCGTTGAATCTCTGAGCTCACTGTTTATGGGTTGTCTCCAAGGGAACTTATTCATATTTTATATTTCGTGTTGAAATGGGAGCAGAAACAAACAAGGAAGAGGTGGTTTGGAGTGTCTCTACTACCCGCCAAAAAAAAAAATATAAAATAAAATAAGAAGAAAAAAGAACACTAATATGAGCACAAACAAAGAGGAACAAAGGGCTGCTACTTCTGCAATCGAAGTCAAGAAAGCTCAGCTACACAACCAAATTCAGAATCTTCCAAAATGTCCACATCCATAACCTTCTTATTTTTAATTTTAATTATTACCCCTCATATTAGAAATAATGATAAGGGGTTAATTAATTTATCACAGCATATTACTCAAAAAAATTAACGCTGCACAATGTAATGATATGAGTGTGATGGTTTGGAACCCAATATTTGCTATTTAATTGTTAGAGTTTATAAACAATAATTAATCATAATATGCAATTTTATGTTTTAATATTTTTTTCGGATAAACCAGATATATTTTTCACGGGAGACAAATCTTGTTTGAGCTAATAATATTCAGATCATGGTAAGACTAACTCTCCAAATTTTTTTGCGTTTTAATGTTTGACTAATGCTGGTGGCCTTTTCTTGTTCAAAAGTGGATCATCTGATTCTCCTATTTTTGTTATTTTAGTCGAGGATGTTATCTATGTATATTAATAACAAGTATTTGTTAGATTATATATAATAAGTATTTGTTAGATTATATATATATGAGTTCGTTTTTTCTGCAGATAAATTATCTGCAATAAGCCAATACGACGTCGTTTTGGGACGGAAATCATGATGTTTTTATAATTTTAATTTATTTCAGGGTTATAATAGTCTTTATATTTATAATTTTTTAAGATTTCAATACCAAAACGACGTCGTTTTGAGAATAAATGCAGATAACTTATCTGCATTAACTGCAGAAACATTTTTTCCTATATATATATATTGGATAAAACACAAATATCCTCTACGGGAGGTAATCTTGTTCGAGGTGGGTCCAAGATTAAGCTTTAAATTCCTCACAATTTTCTTTTGAGAATGATATGTGTTCTTATTTAAAACAGGTGGATTAAGAGATTAAATCAAGGGGTTTACTATTCTTATGCAACAGAAGGCAACTTGTCTTATGTTGCCGAGACAAACAATGTGGGGCCCTTTTTTTATGAAAAAAGAAGAAAAGAACCTAAAGGGCCCACCATTTTGTTAGTACATGAGAGAGACTTATCTTATGTAACTGGATATATAAAATGTTTTCACTTAAATCAATCTTAGAAGACTGTAATTTATAAGAATGGATTAGGAGAGAGTTCTTTCATTTAGTCATAATTTTTTTTTCAAAATGTTATTATTATTTGATTAAACTTAAATGTGAACACGGATACAATTGTAAAGGAAAATATTAATCAACCTGATCGAGATTGTTATTTATTCTTATATAAATAAATAGTTTTTCCACTAATTTGACTCACCCAACAACCACCATAATGAACATCACAAAATTTTAATTGAGTTCTGTCAAATATTTTTATGTGTATGGCGTTAGTCAATCATGAATACTTTCTATTTTATAGCAGTAATTACTAGCAAATACTCCTTAACTTTCTACGTTGTAACTATATTTTCTTATTTTTAAAAAAATTATAGTTATATTAGACTCGTGATTATTATCTATCTTTTTTTTTTTAATTATATCTTAAAAAAGCGATATGCATAATGCCCATCAAAATTATAGTATAAATAAGTTATATATATATATATATATATATATATATATATATATATATATATATATCCTTTTAAAGGATATAAGTTTATATCCTTTTAGATCCTAACCATTGATTTCCGTCCATCAACGGTTATAATCTATTGGGCCAAACTTAATGGGCCAAATTTATTATTAATTAATTAATAATTTTAATCTAATAAATTATAACCGTTGATAGACGAAAATCAACGGTTAGGATTTAAAAGGATATAAGTTTGTATGCTTTAAAAGGATAGATGTTATTCCCACACACACACACACACACATATATATATATATATATATATATATATATATATATATATATATATATTAATGTTGAACTAGTCGAGTGTTGTATCAATTTTTTTAAACTTCACTTTATGTTCTATTTTGTTATTCTACATTTATAATGGAGTTTATGTTGAAAAAACCTTTAAGTAGAAATTGTTTTATCTGAGGATCCGTTATTAACGAAGTATCCTTTATTATTATTATTATTTGAAAACGAGTATCCATTATTATTAAAGAAATGGAATGTAATTTTTTCGAGTCAGGTATATCTAATTACTAAAATCTTTGAAAATTTGCATTAGTTGATAATTTTTTATGTTTATAATCAGAGCTAAAAAAGAAATCTTCACAGATAATTAAATTAGGTTTATTTTTGAGTATTTTTATGATTATTTCCATTTTTGTTGTTGTTAAAAGTTTATAGGATGAAAATTATCCAATTTCGTGATAAGAATATATCACAAGCTTGAAGAGGACTAAAAGTGAGTGTTATGGCACATTTATTAATGACGAGACTACTTTAATTATAGAGCAAATATAAAGTGTTGAGCAAAATAAAATTTTTAATTTCTCATTTGTTAAAGAACCAATTCAACCCAAAAACTTAAGTTGTTGGGTGAAACTATATATATATATATATATATATATATATATATATATATATATATATATATATATATATATATCTAGCATACCCGCTCACACGAGAGTTCATTGAGCTTGAAGGGTGAGTAATGCACTATAACACTCCCTCTTACACAAGAATTTATTGGGCTTGAAAATTGGATAATGCATAAGCTCACATATCTGTGCTTAGAAACTCCACAATACTTAATTGATTATTAATTAAATAGGGGCCGTAAGGATCGAATCCTGTGACATCGAAACTCTAATACCATTAATATCATGTGAATAATCAATTCAATCCAAAAACTTAAGCTGTTATGTAAGACTATATATATTAATAATGGTTTTATATTCCTTTAACAAATATGCAAAGTAAGATAAGTAATATATAGAATGATTCTAAATTCTTGGCTAGCTTATGCCCTCTTTTACTAAAAAAAAAAAAGAATAATTCTAAATTCTTTTGACTAAATTATCAGTTTAGTAGATAAAACTGTAAGGTGTACAAAAAGAATACATTGATTCAATCTTTACAATATATACTCTACTAGTTTTTTTTTTTTTCACCCCATTTTTCCTCTCCCTCTTTTCATATATAAACCCTCCTAATAGTTTTCACCTGGGCAGCTCAGTAGTGGTGGGCAAATTTCATGATGAATACATATCACAAGCCTCGAGAGGGAGCGCTGTTTGTGTGCTAGTGTCCAAAGAAATTTAGTGGGAATGAGGAGAAAGAAAGAGAGAAAATCTTGAGGAGAGATGAGAGATAAATTTTTTATGTAGTCCAGGTGTCACTCCCCTAATGGAAGGACCACCAGAGTATCATATATAGCACAATTATTAATGATAGACTATACTTTCACTTTATAAAGCAAAATAAAATGAGTGAAATAAACATTTTAATATCTAACTTGTAAAATGTGGAAATTAAGATAATTAACATAAAAGTTCACACACCTCTCAATTCATTTCAAAAGTGATAAGTTCATGTATATGGTGGAGAGTGATTTAGGGAGAAAGGCAAAAAGCATGTTTTTCTATGTCAAAACAAATGTCACCTAACTCTAATTTTATTGGGGCTACAACTTTGTAATCAATCACAAACTCTTGTGTTTATCATGTTTTTTTTAGTAGGAGGGAACAGTCATATTTGAATGGAAGAAGATTTGTACATGGAATAGCACACAAAGTCAAACAAAGTCGCTTCATTTCATAGAAAACTTCCAAAGCATTAGATCACGTTTGAGGAAGACATCAAACTCAACTACCAGTGAAAGCCTAATTGGATGGAGGAATTTACACGAAATATATTGAAACAGAAGATATATAATGGAGAAAGTTTCAGCACACCTAAATGGCTTAAACTAAGAATATTTTCGTAGAAAAAATGTTTCTTTGGGACAATCCCACCAAACACTCCCACGTGCAACGTTCATCTTCTCCAATTCTCATTCACCATTCTAACAATATCTTATTTATGGGATTTTTTTATTCTCATATTATATTCAAGTTAGTCAAGTTGCTTCGTGACATTTGTGGATTTTGAAAAAGATACTGTTTCCCATCAATACGTGTCGTTCAGTTTGCTTTTTTTAACTAAAGGTAATAGAAACTAAAATTTGTTGGGACTATACAATCACACGGGGTTATAAAATATAAAAGAGAGAAGAGGAGGAAAATTATACACACAGAGTTATTCAAGTTCACTCAATACGAGTTACATCCAATAATATTTCATATATTCTTCTCAGTGCACATATTACAAAGCATTCTGTTTATAAAAAAATATAAATAAATTTAAATACCCTAAACAATAATAATTATTCATGATCCAAACTTAAACTATTAAAAAATAAATAATAAAATAAACCCGACCTCCGTGATTTGCCCATAAGAGCATAATTCCCATTGAATATGAAATATGAGCAATACCTTATAAATGAATTATATACTCGTAAAAGAAGGTAAATAATTTGATGGATTTGACTATCAGTAAAATTCATTATTACTCTCTCAATAGGTAGTATCCAATTAAAAGAAAGGAGAGTGAAGAAATATTTAGTGCATGCCATGAACTTCTGAGTCTCTGACTCTATATAAAAAGAGAGGAGGGCTTAGTGCATACGTTTCAACTATTTATTCATTGAGAGAAAGAAAAAAAGAAAATTAAGCTCTCTTGCATTTCTCATGAACTGTGGAGTCGTGTTGGGTTTCTATTGTTGGGGTTGGGAGTTTTTAACTGCTCTACTTCTCTTCTCCTCTCATCAATAATAACCTTCCTTTTATCATTGATCTCTTCCTCCTCATCTTCTTCTTCTTCATCATCTTTTTTCTTTTCTTTCTTCTTCTTCACAATCCAAAGCATACCAATAGAGAAAACACCAACAACATAAAAAAGAAAAAAGGGAAAATTGCAAAAATGGTTGGAGTAGGTGATAAGGGGTTGTTGGAATGTGTAAGGAAGTGCACTCCACCACCGTTCTTATTGAAGACCTACATGCTCGTGGAGGATCCGGCCACCGACGACATCGTATCGTGGAATGATGATGGGACGGCGTTTGTGGTGTGGCAGCCGGCGGAGTTTGCCCGTGATCTCCTCCCAACACTCTTCAAGCATAGCAACTTCTCTAGCTTTGTTCGGCAGCTCAATACCTATGTACGTACATGTACACATTAATACACAGTATACCAATCGTATATTTAGATGATTTACTTCTTAGTATTTTTTTTTTAAATTAAAATTTTCAAATAACAAAAGGAGGACAAAATGAAATGGCATCTTTGGCCAGTATGTTTTGTTAATTTTTTTTGTTTTGAGTTATGGAATAGGTAATATATATATTCTTTTTAGTAAATATAGGTTAACTATATTTTTTTGACCTAGTTTAGGCTTTAATTTAGTATTCATTTAAGAAAAGAACGTATGAAACCAGAAGATAGAAAATATTTTATTTGTATCGTTGAGTACTTGAATTTCCTCGATGGTTATTTGGTTTCAATTATTGTGCTGTTTCTGTGCAAAATTTCCTAGAAGTACTCTTTCTCTAAAAAAAAATTATCATACTACTTTCTGAGATTATATTTACTTATTGACTGATTAAATAATAAAAATCATAAGTTGAATAATAAAAATTTATTACTATTATTGAATTTTTAATTTTATTATTTATTCTATGATATTTAATATAAAACTTATAATTTTAAAAAATATAATAAAATATTCTAAATTTCTGAAATAATATCCAATTTGACCCGTAGAAAAATACCACTATGAATGTCTTTTTTTCCCTTGTTCATGGTATGATATGATGGGTCTGGTAAGAACTTTCTTTGTGATAACAGAGGAAATGGGTCTGGTCAGAACTGGTCTTAGAACCGTATATCCTAAATTCCAAGTAGACCCATAGAATAATACCATTATTTATTTATTTTTCCATGTTCATATTGTATGCATATAATTGATATAATAAGTCTGGTCAGAACAGGAACCGGTCCAGGTAATGAAATTCATACCTAATGATCGAACTAACAAGTCAACCACGTACAAGGTACAAAAATCAATCTTAGTGGGCGTGCATGACTAATTAAATTTTTTTTTTAAATCAAATTTAACAACAACGAAATGCTTATAATATCGACCTATATTTTTAAATAGAAACGTAAAATGTTTTGCACTGCTATTTTTTAGCCTTCATGATATGTATATTTACGTGGCATATTTAATTTTATTATTAGATTAGAGTAGAAACTAACATAGCATTTGATGTATTATCTTGCATGTCCATACAAAAATATTTATAGGGCTTTCGTAAAGTTGCAACAAGTAGATGGGAGTTTTGCAACGACAGGTTCAGGAAAGGTGAAAGAGAATTGCTATGTGAGATTCGGAGAAGAAAAGCTTGGACAAATAAACAACAACAAAATGCACCAAACCAAACCACACCCCAAGATTCTGATGAAGATCAAAGGTCATCATCAACCTCATCATCTTCGGGTTACACTAATCTTGTGGATGAAAACAAACGTCTCAAGAAGGAGAATGGGATGTTGAATTCTGAGCTCACATGTATGAAAAGGAAGTGTAAGGAACTGCTTGATTTGGTTGCCAAATATTCACATGCAAAGGAAAAAGAAGAAGAAGAAGATGAAAGGCCAATGCTGTTTGGAGTGAGACTAGATGTTAATGGAGAAAGGGATATGAAGAGGAATAGACCTGAGATAAGTGAAAGCGCAAGCATGTTGCTTTCTCAGTCATGCAAATAGATCATGCTATATACCTACGTAGAAGCTTGGAAATATTAAGTATATAACATATAGCTAATGAAAAGTAATAATCAAATATTTGTAAATCATATTTGATTAATTAGCTAGCCTGCAAAGAGTTTTTCCTCAACGGGTTATAGTTACTTTTGGAGATCAAATTTGGTGTATCAAGGAATTAATTATAAACTGTGAAGATACCTCAAGCATGGTATTGTAATTATGCAATGTGATTTAGGACGTTGATACATGATTAATATAAGCTCAAAGTGGCCACTAATATTATTAATTGGTTCATTGTTGTGCAATGTGATAAAAGTAAACTGGTAGTGTGTAGTAGTTTATATGCCCATCACCATTTTTACAAGGCAGTTTCATAAAAGAAATTTTTTTTTGAAAAATGGATAGAAAAAAAAGTACTAAAATTTAAAGTCAAGATTTTATAAATCTTAATTTCTTTATATATAAGTGACGTTAGGGAAAACGTTGTTACACTTCTTTATTTAATTTTAAATATAATTTTGAAGTCATCTTTGTATATTGTCTAGTCATTTTCAAAACGGCATGCTATTCATACGGACTCAACCTACTTTCCCTTGTTTCTCATTCACAATGTGATTTTTTTTAAACAAACCGTTTGACCAAAGGGGAATGGATCAATGGAATGCTTCACTCGGACGAAAATGATTTTTGTAATACTTATTTACTTTATAAGAAGGTTGCTTTTTCTTTGTTTTGCTTGTGACCGAAGATAAAACAAAACTACGTCCAAACCAAAAAAAAAGGACAACATCTAAAGAAAACAGAATGAAATATGTTTCCAAAGAGCAAACAACGTTGCAATGCGAACTTTCAAAAGCAAATCACTTTTCCTCCCCTATGATGGCTGGATGTTAATAAGATACCACGTGAATCTTTTAAACAATGTAAAGAGCTTTAAAAGCAAGCTAAGTTAGTGAAGATGCTATATGATGAGGGTTAAACGCGCATTTTCAGAGGCCAACACGTCATGCACAAAGTCAAGATCCCAAACATGAATTGAATTGACCTTTCGAGTCAATTGACGCCAACACGTCTAAAATAATAGATAATCCAAAAGACAATTTGGCATGGCATCCATTATTTATTTAAAAATTTATTTTTTGGTAAACATGGCATCCATTATTTACTTTGGCATTTACAGCTTCAAATTTGTAATTTATAATATTAATAACTTAAAATAAATCTCTGTTATGGAGAGTTCAATCATTCAAGCTACATACCTTTGTCATTAAAATGATCAACTTAAGAATTAAGATACTAGTCACTTTCTTTTAGATAAACTAAGAATTTTTTAAAAAAAATTGAATAATCAAAATTAATATAAGATTCTGAACTCTACTGCATCGCAATTTTGAACACTACTGACAAAATTCTTTAGAGTATTTTTTTGAATAAAATAAAAGAGGAAGAACTACTGATTCATCTACAAATTAACAAGTTTGGGTTTGTATATTAAAGAATATACATTTCATTGTTTCACTAACCATGATTTTCGTTTTAGCCTCAAATTCAAAGGCAACTTAGTGATCATAATTGTCAGAACCGGACAGACCCACCGGTTGGATATGAAAAACCGGGAAGCGATCCCCTAATTATTCAAATAAACCATTAAAATTCATATTTCCAAAATCGGTAAAAAAAAGAAGAAGATGGGTCCTGAACTAGTCACGGTTAAATCAATCCTTTTTCTTTACCCAAAAAAAAAAAAAAAAAAAAATCCTTTTTTTTTAAAATAGATAAAACTTTTTTTTACTACATTGATTATTTGATTCCCAATTTATAATACAAACTCAAAGGATTTTTCTTCTTAATTTGTCTAATACAGGACAAATAAGAGCTTGTAATGCAATAAGAGTTTAATTATTATTTATATTTAGAAACCATCTTTACTTTTTACATATTCAATGTGGGAATCTATTTACAATTCAATGGCACTATGGTCATTGACTCCACAATATACATGGCCTTGGAATCTTGCCAAGTCCCTACATTTAATTCTACCTGTAGAAACTAAATGATGATATCATTTTGATACCTTCTATCCCGCATTTAATGAAAGAAAATGATGAAATGAGGGTATCTCATGAGTTAGCGGCAAAATGATTAAATATTGTTTCCAGAGTTGACTGGCTGATGCTGTACTCTGCAATCCCTAATCTTTTTCTGCAAATGATTTTGGTAGAATTTAGTCATTTTTTTAACAAGACCATGGAAAATAAAAAAGTGCTAATACTTTACCTGTTTCCTTCAAGAAGTCCAAAAACATCTGCCAGCGAAAAACCCTCATCATATGGTAACTGCAATAAACAAACAATGAATTACTATATGCACTATAAAATAATGCCCGGATACACTGCATGCATGCAAATGTTGTGAAAATTAACTGGGGACTATCAATGACAATATATGTCTTACATTACTTCTAAAAACTGTCAAGGACAATCTCTCCTATAAGGATAAGGAGTTAGGTAAAGAATCATTATATCTGCACACTCCCTCATACAAGAACTTGAGTTTGAAGTATGGATAATGCACAATTCATTTTACCTTGTATATTGAAATTCAACTTTATTTAGAAGAATATGGGCAGAGGGAATCAAAATCTTGACCAATTTAATGAGGCTTTGATACAATGATACCATGTCAATGACCAAATTTCCAAGCTTAAGCATTTCATTGAAGGCTCATGAATGATTTAATATCTCAACAAAAACCAAATTATTGTTATTAATTATGCCTTAGGTTTTTTTTTTTATTTTTTTTTTTATTTTTATTTTTTTAATATTCATTGCTAAAGAAATGGGGAGAAAATTAAGGAAAGTGGGATTTTCTCATCTGCATGGTGTTTGTTTCGTAGAAAATGTAACAAATTATTTAGAAGTGAGAGTGGTCTACTTCAAATTTAATGTTAAATTACAGAGACATGAGAATTTTTCAACCATAACGTGTTTTGAGTATTTTATTTTATCATGTATCTTTATTTCACTTTATTTTAATTTTATTATTCCTTTTAGTTGTTTATTGTGATCATATATATATATGAGGTAGGATCCTTTGACACCGGTGTCAAATTTAAAGTTTGACACCTCATCTGAGAGCCGTTAAATCAAAAAAGATCAACGGTATCACATGCTTACAAATCAGAGTCGTTGATCTTTTTTGATCTAACAGCTCTCAGATGAGGTGTCAAACTTCAAATTTGACACCGGTGTCAAAGGATCCTACCTCTATATATATATATATTGTCCTTTTTTCCTCTATCTTTTCATACTTTTCATTTACGTTCGTCTGCCACCAACACCAACTAGTTTGGGATAAAGACATTGTTGATGTTGAACGTGTTGAAGAATGTAAACTTAGATCATTCTCATCTTATGCATGTGCTAATGTGGAAGCAACATACAACAGTATGCTTCTGTCAATGTTTTGTTACAACAGAATGAGTTAAGAGTGTAGAAAGTGTTAGATACAGTAACATAAAACCGTTTACGTGTTTTCACTTGACATCTTAAACATTTTGAATACTCGTTTCATGATATGATATCAGAGCCTCTATGATCAACTGATCAAGAGTTCGATCCATATTGCCCGGTTATTCTAATAAAATGTTGAATTTAGCAAAGGTAGATGAGTACATAATAAAATGTAATAGGGTAACTCAAAAATACCTGGTATCTGATACTCAAACCATTGCAACCTTGGCATCTAGCTCCACGAAATGAAGAGAGAATAAATGAATCAATTTCAGAGAATTTTTGTTTGGACAACCACCATTCAGAAAATACTGGCAATGGAATACCACCTAGATTAACAACAGAGTAGAAAAGGAAAAATTAATAATAGTAGAGAATTTGTGCATTTGTTTTTACATAAAAAAGAGAACTATGTTATTGTCAGGGGCCAATTAGGAAGGGGGGAGGGGGGAGGTTCAGAAATGAATTAAGCATGAACGACTTACAAAAACCTTATACAGTATGAACTATGAACAAGATATTTAGTGTATCCAAAAAACTGACGGAAGTTTTTAAAACATCATGTGATTACAATTAATTTTTTAATTTAAAACACAAGGCATAAGTGGAATTTGTACAGCCTATCTAAATTATATACAGAATATTTTGCTGACACAGCACTGGGATTTGCCCTTTATATTTTGCTGACATATTATAACAGAAAGCGGAAAGTGGACCAGATAATATAAGAATACTCATTAAAAAATCTTTCCACGAAATTTTTAAAGAAGTCCATCTTGAGTATTTAACCGGTATTTTATAGTGAAGAATGCAAACAAAAGAATTAGTTGACACTTGACACCAATAGACAAGCATGTAAAGGGGTGCCGCTACAAAAGAAAAATCAGAAAATGCAGCTAGTAAACACAGGAAAAGAAAAAAAATACTTAAATGTTTAAATATTTTCCCTTTATAGTTTTGAAAATTAGAAACCAATATATTGCACTTTCACACTGATCACGCAGGAGGAAATCATATTATGCCCAACGATCAGAATCAAAATGGAAAAACAATCAAATAAAAAGAACAGCACCATAAACCCCAAGGGCTGACACAGTTGGTAAGCGGACTGATGTGATTGAAATATCGTTGGTTCGGTTCCTAGGTGAAGCAAATTAGGGCCATTGGTAAAAACCTTTACGCTCTATGCCACGAAAGGGATTAGTCTCATCCAAATGGATAGATCCACCCGTGGAAAAGCCAAAGTAAAAAAAAGAACAGCACCATTGCTCAAAGCAACAAAGCCTTCATTTTCTTCATTTTTTAACCTTTTTTTTATTTTATTTTCAGAGAAGATGTAAGAGAAACAAAGAGATACGAGAGAAAAGGATAAGATATCCTCCTTAAAGAAACCACAAAACATTCTCTGCTCTTTTGAATCAGTCAATATGTTGGCTGAATAGGAGGAGACCTTTGATATACCCTCACAAATGTAGGCTCCATTAAGCCTTATTATAGCCAAGCTCCCTTTCAAGAGACCAGCCCCCAACATAATCTTTTTCTTTAGTTTATTACAAGCAAAACAAACTAACTTCCGCCTAGCAAAAATATTTGTCATTTTCCTTCTTTTCTCTAAAATAAAATATCCTTTTCATAAAAAAAATAAAAAAGAAATGAGTAAATTACACATATCTCCCAAGGTTCATGAAATTTCAAAGACCTTCCTTGTTTCTGTTATTACACAGACCTACCTTTTGTTAAATACGTTTAAAAGAATGGAGGTATCTGTAATTTAAGAGAGGACTACTATTATGTGAAACTTTAAGACCAGGGAGTCCTTTTGTTAAAAACCTGAGGGAAGGTATATATGATTTACTAAAATTAATTGTCAGAATCAAAGCATTACACATTTGAAAAGAATACATGTCCCAACATGTAAAAGAGAGAGCCTGTAAGTAGTGAGCAAACACATTAAACACAACGAGAATTCATTCAAGGGAAAAAAAAAGATAAAAATTGAGAGTACGAGATCCATGTCCTTTTTCAGATATACACACATTTTCCAGCAAGAAAAAAGATCATTAACTTGAAGAAAAAACAATTCAATGATACGAAGAAGCAAAGCCTTTGAAGAAAGGTTCACACATACCATCTCGAAACAGTTGTTCTGATAACTGTTCTTGAGAAGCTCCATCATAAACAGGTGTACAAGAGATTAGTGTCTTTACTCTATCTTCATTGCCAAGCCAGCATCCAATTAAGCCTATCATTTCTTGTGTCAAGCTAATCTCTGCAATGGAGGTATTTTCTGAGGTAATGGAGTCAGTGCCCCCAGCCCCAATGCAAATTTCAAGGTCATTCAGTAAGCTTCTAGGATGAGAAGGGACATCAAAAAGTCTTTCCTGAATAGCTTGGCAGAGTGTTTGTAAGTCCACAGAACTCACTTCAGTAGGTTTTATCTGGAAACAGGGAAACTAGGAATTACATATTTGAAGATGCTTTTATCTTGAGGAAAAAAGGAGGCACAAAGAAAATGTGCTTCTTGTTATTGTAACCATGAATACCTCTAGTTCCAAGTGATTCCCAAATCTTGTTTTTAGATGCTGTGGACTCCCAATGCATCTTAATCGTCCACCAACCTTCCCAAAAACAGAATTAACATAAAGTAATAGGTATATGCTCTTAGGGGCATGCCAGATCTTCAAGAATGTAAAGAAAAAGAAAATAAGCTTGTACCATTATCCCTATTCTGGTACATAAGGCTTGAGCTTCATTCATGCTGTGGGTGGTAAGAATTACTGCCGTCTTTCCCCGTCTTGTTGAGATCCTAGATATTACATCCCACATGAACCTTTTGGCAATGGGATCCATACCTAGAAGTATCAATAATTAGACCCAAAGGCTAATGCTTTCACAATTCATCAAGCATAAGTAAATATTCAATGTCTCTCACACAGCTAATCCATATGTATCACCAGAAACTCTTGACTCAAATCAGAGGTCCAGTTGCTTTGTGTCAAAAATCACTAGACTTAAAAGCTTAATCTGTTAAGCAAGGGACCATGAATGGATAACATGCTCCTTCACTTCAAAGCTCACTGGGCTTGATACATGATAAACAACTAAATTATGCAGAAACTATTTTAAAAAACAAAATTTTCATCGTACAATTGAAGGCAGCAAGTTTTGAATTCTAGACCATTTGGAGAACTGGGTTTTCATAACATATCAAGGAACCAATTGAACTAAAAGTTTAGGCTTTTAAATCAAGGGCCTGAGAATTTTTCTGCAAGACTAAAAATTCAAAAGGATAAAGGCATTTGCATAATGTTAAAAGAAATATGATACAAAGAGAATAACTGAGTTATTATACCTGTGGAAGGCTCATCAAGAATGACAATAGGAGGATCTCCAATCATTGCAATTGCAACTGACAGTTTCCTTTTATTCCCTCCACTAAGTGAAAATGATGGTTTATTAGCATGCTTCAATAAGTCAAACTCCACCAACTTTTCCCTAACAACCTGTTCAAACGATTGTAGACAATAAAGGAGAATATATTATATCTATCAAATAACAATCATAATTTTTGTTAGATATAAAATCATTCATGAGCTTTCAACCAACAGCTCAAGTGTTTGGGATAGGTAATTGATGACAATATCGATTGAGTTCAGAAGGTCATTCTCATTTTTTTAATGGTCAAAATTGCAAGCATGTCATGTGGATTTTCCATGTATCACAAAGCAGATAGCCTATCTTTAATGGACTCTAAAATTTGTGCACAAACTGTAAATAGGAATCAAGAAAATGAAATATTTAAACCATATTTCTCTTTTGTTTGAATCCGTTTCAGGTCTAAGATCAAATTTGAACAGGAGTGAGTAGACTCGGGGTAAATAGTGAAGAATATAAAGTCATTTGTTTGCAATTTTCAGTCTTGAATTATAAGCAATCTTCCTTAAGATGAATGTTGCGCCACCATTGAGTGCTTCACAGATCATTTAATGCACCACTATTTTAAAAGTTGAGGAATGGATAATAGGATGGAAGAGTTCCTATTTATCTTAAAGGGATAGATTAATTAAACTCAAAGAGTACTTTATATATCTTTCGTATCTTTTTACATATTGCAACCTTAGAGGATCCACAGACCATTACCAATAAAGCTAAAAGAAAAAAAAGAGGTATTCTTATATAAAGGTCAAGAGAGCGGTAAAAATTGACAAAGATGCCGCACAGGTTTCTTTCATTGCATTTTTTATTTGTGTTTGAATATCTGCTTTGCATGGATTTAAATGGTGTACAATTTAAGGAAACATAGTGGCCAATATCACATTTGTATATAAATAATTTTCTCTTGATATAGTGGAGTTCGGTTTGTTCACTTTCTCATGTACATTGGTTATGGCTAAGATACTATTGATCTTTTGCTGAATAAGTTGGCTTTAAGAATAAAAGTGTTTGGAAGGAGTGACTACAAGTATCTTGTAGTGTTTAATGTTTGTGCTGGAATAATTATCAAGAGAAATCTTCAGAGGTATAGAAGAGGACATTTATGCACAATCGTTTTCATTTAGATCACTTCCAATCATTTTTCATTTCAATATATAAGGAGGTGTAATATCTAAATGGATTGCACTTGCTTGACTCTATCATGAACTTTTAGTTCACAAACATGATGGATAAGGCTTTTTTCAAGGTTGGTAATATAGATTATAAAATGATTAGCTACCCCATGCACAAATGAGTTTTATCGCCATATATGATCCTAACATACCAGGCACTAAGTGATTAGAAACTGCTTACACATACCTTATCTATTGCATAATCTGGAACACATTTAATTCTAGCATAAAGCTCAAGATGCTCTTTGACAGTTAAGAATTCCAATAAAGCATCGAATTGAGGACAATATCCAATCTGGAAGTGAAAATCAAGATAAACAAGAAAGACTCAGATGGATTAAAGTAAATCTTCAATAATTTATTTGTTTATATGTAAGAAGAAAAAATGCATACGTATCGGCGAGCAGCCTTAGGATGGGAGCATATATCTTTGCCAAAAATAAAAGCAGTCCCATCAGAAGGAGATTCTTCCCCTGTATGGAAAGGGAAAACACATAACTTTTAGTAATAAACCCATAAGAAGCAGGGAGAAATGCCAAGTTTACGACTATCCAATTATATGCAATTATAATTAGAAAAGCCTTTCTACTATTATAGTTGTTCAAGATCTATCAAAAGTTTTGCCTAACATCATAATTCATCAGCCCAGGTTTGGTTACGTTAGAAGGTTGAGCTTATGAAGCAAATAATCTCAAAAAATATTTTCACAAGAGAAAAGAAGGGAAGAAGGAAGTAGCATTGGCAATTTTCAAATAAATAACAGTAATTATGTACCGATATAGGTTCTCAGGTTTTAATTAAAAATTACACTCGCTAGCCAAAGATGGGTGCATAACATGCGTAAGACATGCAGTATTAAATCATGTGCAGAAATCTGATATACCGCATAGCATAGAAAGAGTTGTGGTCTTTCCAGCTCCATTTGTTCCTAAAAAACCAAAACATTCTCCTTCCTGAACTGAGAAGGTTAATGAATCTACTGCAACCTTTTTCCCATGATACTTCTCTTCATAATACACCTTAAATTTAGAAAACAACATCACTATAATTCAGCATTAAGTTGCAACGGTTCAAAATGCAAAACATTTTTTTTTTGATAGAATAAGTTGAAGTGAATAATCCCAGGACACACCTTACGAAGATTACGTAAGTAGATAATGGCATTGTCAAGGGAACCTGAAAGTACTCTATTTCTTTCTGTTTTCACATCTACATCTTCGTCAAGGTCCATAACAGCAGAATCTGAAGAAGGTTCTAACAGAGGTTCCAGATAAGAAGTATTACGCTGGAAGATATTAATATGCCCCCACCACTTCTTGATCATGAATGAAGTGAATTTGAGAGAAGGAAAAAATTCAAGTGCGAGTGTCAACAAAAAGTAACTAAAGCTCTGTCATACAAAAGAAAATTGGATTAGAGAGATCAAACTATTTTTTGTCCCAATTTATATGTATATATATGTGCTTTTTTTTATATAATAATTCTTGTATATTACTACTTAAAAGTAGTATCTTTAAGTCTTTGCAGATTTAAACTTTGAAACTTGGAATATCAACCATAAGAAACACAATAGCAGCAAGCTTGGATGAAAAGACTTCCACCTCAACAGCAAGATAACAAATGGAGGCACCAGTAACATTCCAATCATACACCCCATCACTGGTTTTATCTTTCATTTCTTGTCGCAGAAGAGCTAACGAAGCAAGACCATCAGCAAAACAAAATCCAGGAGATATCCTGAAAAAATTCTGAAAGAGAACATCAAATATTAAAAAACACATGTGAAATTTGTTATAATCAGAATGCAGTGCTTACCACAGTGAATAATGAACAAATAACAATTGAAGCAGCTAAAATATCAGTCGCATATTATTGCCAACAGCACTCCTTTACTTAGTATAGATATACAGTCTACAAGACTGTAATATTTAGGCCAAAGGCACCAGCTATACTTACCATAGTAGCTCACTTTTGACTGAAAAGTTCCTCAACTTCCTTTTCCTATCTAACAGTGACAACCCATGAAGGTGACCACTTACTAAATAATATATAAAACCCAAACCTAACTGATCACACGTGATAGGAAGAAAAGGTATGGAATTCATGCTGCTAACACCTGAAGAAAAATAAGGGGAGTACCTTGAGAAAAGAATTGGCATTTATTGTGGATGGTATGAGTCCCATAATGAATGAGATAATCATTAGTATCAATCCAGAGAAAAAGTGGACGAGGAGAACCACATTCTGTAAGACAAGTGAAAGTTTTAGCATTTATAAGAGTGATAACTAACAAATGAAAAATCAATGTCTCCCCATACCTGAGCCATGGTATGGTCAAAAAAGAAAAATGTAAGGCAATAAGTTGACGATGCAATTGCAAGACCATATTCCAAAAGCATGACGGTTGTTGGTAACAAAGAAACCCCTCCAACAAACTGATCCAGACCTATTAATAATATTTAATAGGTAAGAATTAGCACTGAAAACTGAGATACTGTATAAGTGTAAAACAGAACCCCGAATGGTGGGTAAGGTTCTAGTATATAGGCAAGTATATATCTTTGGGTGATAGAAAGTTGGGGGGGGGAGTGTTGTTTGGGAATCGAAATGTTCTAATATCTAAATGACCAATTATGTCAAAATATTGGAGGCAAGCTGTCCATGATTTCGAATATATGTATCATGTCATGCAAAAGCTCTCAGGCTCGCAAGTATGGGCATATAAAAAAACCCAATATTATATTTTCCTGAAATCTAATTAATATTTAATACATTTATGAAGGAGAGAAGGAAAAACGATTTGGATCAGTCAACAAAGGAAACTCTAACACCATATCAAAGAACTATTTGACCTAAAAGATCAAGTATAATTAATTTTTTTAAATATTTCTATCATAAACCAAGAATGGATCCACTTATGTGAGTTTTTCACATGAAAAGATCATTTGAAAAGATAGACACAGAGACCCGGGCCTCACACATGTGTAGGCCTTTGTTTCTGTTGAGATATATAAAACCATTAATGTAGCCTCACCTCACCCAACAACTTAAGCTTTTGGGTTGAATTGGTTATTTACATGGTATCAGAGCCTCATGTTCCGGGTTCGATCCTCGCCGCCCCCCACTTTCTTTCAAGTGGAATTTCTTTGTTCGCACAGGTAGGTGGGCCTGTGCATTGTCCACCCTTCAAGCCCAGTAGGGCTCTCATGTGAGGAGGCGTGTTGAGATATATAAAACCATTAATGTAGCCTCACCCAACAGCTTAAGCTTTTGGGTTGAATTGATTCTTTACAGTTTCCATTGCTCTCTTCACATGACCCTATCATGTGATAAACAAACATGAGAGGATCCATTCCCTATAATGTATGTTGAGCTTAATATAACAAGGTCCACATATTTTGTCAAAGACAAAAGTGAGAGGATTCAATATCAAATTCGTTGCAATGTTTTTATGGTAGAAAAGATGTTTTAATGGAGACAAAAAGAGAAAAAATACACCAAGGAAGATAAGAAATCCTCCAAGGTACAAGGAAATACAAAGAAAAAGTTCAAACTTATGATTCACAGACTCAGCCTACATATAAGGGCCAATGAAAGGCCTAATATAGAAAAGCATGTTAAGATAAATTGGGACTTCTCCACTTTTGTTGTTTAAGAGTACCTAAAACAATAAAATAAAATACCTAAGAATCATTTTCTTTTTGATAAAATAGGAAATTTTATCGAAGAGAAAGAGATAAATACAAGGCCAGATGAGAAGACCACCTAAAAATGAAACAAAACAATAAAGACAGATCAAGTAAGCAAAGCTTGCATTAATCTCTTGTATATACAAAAAAGAAATTGTTGTAAATATGGAAAGTATGTGTAATTATTTGTTTCCTTTATTAGCTATATTAATCTTTTCTTATTTTTTAGGATTTGAGTTTATTCCTTTACGCCCAATAGTGTCTCTATATATTGTATCCCTTTGTACATGTTATTTTTAGAATAGCAATAATATTTCAAATTTCTTTTTAACTTGGTATAAAAGCTCCCGACTTAGGGAGCCTCTCTTGCTTCTAAAGTCGCCGCCTTAAGTGCGGACACTTTTTTTTATCATCTCTAGTTCCCTCGCCGCCACTAGAATATTTTTTTGGGGACCTTTTGGACCGAGAAGACCACCGATCATCTCAGAATCCCCCGATCTACAAGTCTACAACAGTTTAAAAACCATAAGATCCTCGTGTGCTCAAGCTTCAGCCACGTTCTAAGATTCTTTTTTACCACTTTTCCAGCAAATTTTCATCATTGAAAGCCCAATCGAAACGAAACCCACACGCGACCTGCTTCTCCATCTTGAATCCCAGCTCTCGCCCTTATCACCAGCGCATGACGGCACGTGGCACCATAGTTTCCATTCAGACCATCGCAGTTGTCGTTACCCAGCTTTCCCGAGTCCAGATCTTCTCTCACCTCCTTGATTAGACATTGTTGGGGTCATCAGTCTATGACCTCGCCATAAAAATCGGATCTTTCTGGTTCAACCAGGCCTGCTTTGATCAAATCTAACATTTTTCATTGCTGTTAGGGACATTTGGAGACTTCTTTGGTCATTACCTGCTCTCCTTTTTATGCTGACTTTTCCTTTTTCATCCATAGGATGTTAGTGCACCCACTGTAAAGGGTTTGGACAAACAAAAGACATGTGGGAAGCAACAAGTTCTTGAAAAGTTTGGTAAAATATCCCCATATGTAAGCCACTGAGATTGGTCTAGAGGTTGAGTATTTGGATAATTTATATGAGATTATAGGTTCAAACCTCAGTATCACCATTGTATCCAAAAAAACAAAAAGCATTCCCATATGTGACTATTCGACAAGGAGAATTGGAGCAACTTAAAGCCATTGCTAGTATTTTTAACAAGCCTCCTGACACTTCTTCTTTGGCTATATTTGGAAAGATCATACACCCTACATCTTTTATTATTCTTGCACTAATTTTAAAAATTCATGGATTTTGGTGCAACTGATCATATGACTTGTCTAGCTGAGTCGTTTCTTTCATATCACCCTATACTGGTATCCATATTATAGTTGAAGCTGATGGATTCTACAAATTAGTTGTGCATTCTGTTAACATTCAAATTCAACTTCAACTCTCTTAGTTTCTAAAAATTGTTCTTTGTATCTTTCAGCTTTCCACCAATCTTATTTCCACTTCTAAACTTACAATTGACTTGAATTATTTTGTCACCTTTTTAACTACTCATCGTGTTATTCAGGATCTCACTATGAGAAGGACAATTCAAATTGCTAAAAAGTAAGGAGGGTTGTACTATCTCATTCCAGAGCATACTACAAGTGGTACCAAGAATCAATTATTGACGACTCATACCTATCTACTCCCATATCTCTGATTTGGCTTCAGCACAAGCGTCTGAGACACTCGTTATTTAGCCTATTGAAGTCAATGTTTCCTTCTATGTTTCCGCATCAGTTAATTGACTCATTCCAATGTGATGTTTGTGAGCTTGCAAAACACCATCATGTGTCTTTTCCTTCAAGGGAAACAAAAAGTATTGAACCTTTTACTCTTATTCATTCTGATATTTGGGACCCTTATAACTGCACAATATTTCACGTACTAAGTTGTTTGTTTCCTTTATTGATGATTGTTATCATCTTCCAAGACATATGCTCTTTTGTCACGATCGATGTCACTTTTCATGAAAATGAACCTTTCTTCATTCATCGTAAATTTCAAGGGGAGAGCGGCCAAGAAGCTTCGTCCATGTTCTTCGAGCGGTCAGGAGAGTAAGGGAAAAAGACTCCTTAAAAGTTAGCTGATGAAGCTGATAGTTCATCTGATACCTAATATGACATGCCTTTTATTGATTTACAAAAGGTATGAAAGGCTTGGACACCCAAACTATTATATCAAAGGAAGAAACAATCCACATTGTCCATCGTCTGAACCATTGGTAAGTACTAAATGCACTACTCTTATTCCTGAGCCTAATATTAATCCTGATGACTTATCCATTGCTTCAGGAAAGAAAAAATATCTTGTACCCAAGACCCTATCTCTCATTTTGCCTCCTCTAGGAACCTTTCTGCGCATCATAGAAGTTTTATTTCAGTACTTGATTCCACTTCAATTCTGACATCAATGCTCAAAGCATTGAAAGATGATCATTTGATTCAAACCATGCATGACGAGATGAATGCTTTGGAGAAGAATAATACATGGGAAGTTGTTAGCAGCTCAAACAGAAATAAAGCAGTAGGGTTATGGGTATATTCTTTGAAATATAATTGTGATGGGATTCTTGAGAGGTATAAGGCTCGATTAGTAGCCAAAATGAATAATATCTTCCTTTATAGAGAGTTAGAACAGGAAGTTTATATGGAAATCCCATTGGGATTTGATTCCATAAATGGAGATAATAAAGTTTGTAGGTTAAAAAAGGCTTTAAACAATTCCCACGTACTTGGTTTGAAAGATTTACTTAGGGTATGACTTATGATGTCATTGGGATACAAGCAAAGTTAAGGAGATCACACACTTTTTTTTAAACATTCCCAGGGAGGCAAGCTCACTAGTCTTCTATTTTATGTTGATAACATTGTTATAACAGTGAATGATATAGTAGAGAAACAAGCTCTGCAAGAAAGACTAATTCCTGAATTTGAAATTAAAGGATCTTTGGAAAGTTAGATATTTTTTCAAAGCAAGGAATCTATATTTGTCAATGAAAGTATGTTTTTAACCTCCTAAAAGAACCAGGAAAACTTGGTTTTAATTGAGTAGAATCACAAAGTAGGAATCGAAGAGGAGAGCCCACTAGTTGACAAGACAATATCAACGACTGGTGGTAAGATCGATATACTTGTCTCATACTAGACTTCATCTAGCTTATGCAATTAGCATTGTCAATTAGATCATGCACGACCCAAGGGAAAAACACCTGCAAGCAGTGGACACGATTCTCCAGTATCAGAAATGTCACACCAAGCAAAGGACTGTTATTCCGAAAAAAGGGAAGCCTATCCTTAGAAGTTTACACAAATGTCAATTATGTTGGATCTATGACTGATCAACGATCTACCTTGAGTTATTGTACGTTTCTTTGTGGAAACCTAGTGACATGGAGAAGTAAAAAACAAATGTGGTCATTAGATTAAGTGTAGAGGCAAAATTTCAAGCCATGACCCAAGATATTGTTATGGCTTAAAATCATTCTTGAAGGTGAAATGTGAAGGACCTATAAAACTACTTTGTGATAATAAGTCATCCATCTGGGTAGCACACAGTCCTATCCAACACAACCAAACAAAACATATTTACATTGGTCGCCACTTCATCAAAGAGATACTTGATAGCAGACTGAGACTGACCACTACTCCATATATTCCTTCTAGTCATCAACCAGCTGATATCTTGACCAAGAGACTTCTTGCTGACATATTTCAAGAACTTACTAGCAAATTGAGAATGATGAACATCCATTCGTTAGCTTGAGGGGGAGTTGTAAATATGGAAAGAATCTATTATTATTTGTTTCTTTTATTATCTAGATTAATGTTTTCTTATTTTTTAATATAAAGAACCAATTTAACCCAAAACCTTAAGGTTTTGAATTGAAGTGGTTCTTTACATGGTATCAGAGCTTCAGTGACCACAAGGTCACGAGTTCGATCCTCATCACGCTCACTTTCTAATGGAATTAAAATAAACACAAGGTAAACCAAAAATTGGGCCTGTATAATATCCACACTTCAAGCCTAAAGGGATCTTACATGAGGGTGTGTGTTAAAGAATAATATAAACCATTGAAAAAGCCTTCACCGAATACCTTAAAGTTTTAGGTTGAAATAGTTCCCACATTTAAGATTTGGGTTTATTCCTCTAGACCTATTAATCTCTCTATATATACTGTATCCCTTTGTAAATGTTATTTTTAGAAAAACAATAACATTTGAGATTTCTTTTCAACTGAAATCTTAGTAAATAAGCTCTGAAATAAGCCCTTATCAGAGCACCACAAATAAGCTATTAGACTTGGGTTCATGATCAATGTTCTTTTTCGTGGCAAATTAATAATGCAAGCGCACAAAAACTAATCATCATTAATAACGAACAGGAAACATACCAAAGATGTAAAAGAGAACTATGGCAAAAGAGGCTGGAAACAAGAAGCTCACAAAGTCCCAGATAAATGTAGAAGCCCAATATGAAAGGATAGAAACCTGATTAGCAAGATCAATATCAGATTAATATTCACAAGGAGATAGAGAAGCATATATTCAATGCTGTTTCTTTTTAAAAAAACTAAGATACCCCACTGATTAGTTGTTGGTGCTTAGCTTTCACTTCACGTTCCTGCACCAATCAAGAGTTTACAAATGTTTAGCCCAAGAAATAAGCAGTCTGAGAATACCATTACTCTCAGACACTCTTCTAGCAAATCATGAAATGTAAAATGAAAAATATGGACTTTATTTAGAAAAGGAAAATGTGAATATGAAATCTATCTAGGATTGCAATGACAAGCTTCAGAAAATCCTCAATATGGACAGTTGGCAGGCAGGTTTAAGGTATAGAATGGAAGGAAAGGGCATTTCATCCAGACAAGGTACCCTTAAAAACAAAAAAGGATAATTTCTAAACATGTGGCACAAAGAATTCTTTCAACCAAAAACCTATCATGTATGTTCAAGATAGAAACATAAAGCTTGCCCAATGGCAAGATAATATGTAATCAGAAAAGAAATTAACAGTGAGCTATCATGAGACGTTCATAGACAAAGTGAGATGACTTGAGAGTATGTTATTGTCAGAAAGCTTGCTCACGTGAAAATAAAAATAATTGTTGAAATTATAGGGTTTTGATGGGGAAAAGAGATAATATGATGTTAGATTTGTCTCACACATTATCCCAAAGGCTTAAGCTGTCGTAAAGACTCATGAATGACTTTATATTTAACATGTCCTCTCACGCAAAAACTCGCTATAAGCGTGATAAGTACATAGGCCTATCATACCTAGTTCTGAAATTCAACTTTTTTTTTTATTTAGATGAATGGGTGCTTGTTAGATAATACTGTATTAGTATATGTTATGTATTTTCAGATTCACCTCTCCTGTATATACTTATTCTGTATGCAGTTAGGTTAATTAGTTCAGTTGTTTAGTGAGCTACCTCTGACAGCTCAGGCTGAGTCAGCTAGTTCGTTTCTAGCAGTTACTCTTTCCGTCTTGTATATAAACAAATCCTATACCATATTTCAATTCAAGTAAATCAGATTAAGATTTTCAGTTCCTCTTTCACTGTCTCTCTCTTATACTTTCTCTCATTTTCTGTAAACTCTTGACCATTTGGTCATATAAAGACTCTAATATCATGTTGCGAGACGATCATGGAGAAACCTAATTTGTGTCAGTTAGTCAGTGGAAATACACTGTCCTACCGAGTAGTGTAGTACTACAAGTATAATAGTACAGTAATCAATGAACATAAAAAAGGAAATAATAAAATAAGGAAAATACTCATATACGTATCTATACACTCCCCCACAAGCTTGGTGCATATGACTTGTGTTGAGATATATAAAAACCATTAATATAGCCTCACCCAACAACTTAAGTTTTTGGGTTGAATTGGTTCTTTACATGGTATCAGAGTCTCGGTGTACCGGGTTCGATCCTCACCGCCTCCCACTTTCTTTCTAGTGGAATTTCTTTCTTCGCACAGGTAGGTGGGCCTGTGCATCGTCCACCCTTCAAGCTCAGTGGGCTCTCGTGTGAGGGGGCGTGTTGAGATATATAAAAATCATTAATGTAAACTCACCCAACAGCTTAAGCTTTTGGGTTGAATTGGTTCTTTACACCTTGTATGCTTCAGCTTGAAGGTGAGTAAAGAGATATGCATTTTCCTTTTCTTTAAAAAAAAATATATATGTTAGTCATATGATCTCTTTTTTATGTACATTAGTTACTGCACCATTGTGCTTTCCACCAGTGGGTCGCAACAGATCGTGACACAAGCACAGCCCCACTGTGCTGGCCATGCATTTTGATATCACGGCTCCAGATCACAGGCCCTACTTCATCAGGACGGTAAAAACCTCATTTTGGTTCCATTTCTACGTGACCCATTTAGTTTTAGGTTTTTTTGGTCATTTCAGTTGTGTCCCCCACTCCTCTAGAGTTCGACCCTGAGCCTCCCCTACTGTTCATATAGAAAGTTTGAATGATGGAACCAGTTTTTCCATTAAAACTAAAAGAAAAAAAAACGTACAATAAATAAACACCAGAAATATTCCAGTGCAACAAATCCCTATAATCAGGGAAAGAGATAAAACTAGAAAACTGAATCCTATTTTAACTAAACAGGAAAAATATCAGAAACAAACTAATCCTAGGAATTTAAATAACAAATAACGAAACAAACTCCTAAGATTAAGGAGGAAAAATAAAACATTCTAGATGCTGAAAACTAGGGATTGCAACACTCCCCCTCAAGCTGGGTGGTAGATGTCCAGCATTCCCAGCTTGGAAATTAGTCCTTCAAATTTAATTCTTGATAAAGACTTGGTTAAGATATCAGCAATCTGGGACCCTGTGGAAATGTGACTTAGATCAATAATATTTGCATCAATTTTTTCCTTGATGAAATTTCTATCAAGTTCAACATGCTTGGTACGGTCATGATGGATTGGATTATTGACAATTCCAATGGTGGCCATGTTATCACAGAAAATCTTCATAGGATCCTTGTATTCGAGGTGTAGCTCCTTTAGGACTCTTAAAATCCACATTCCCTCACAAGTGCCTAAGGACAATGCCCTGTATTCGGCTTCAGCACTGCTTCTGGCTACCACAGACTGTTTTTTACTCCTCCAAGTGACCAAATTTCCCCACACATATGAGCAATAGCCTGTGGTTGATCTTCGATCGATAATGGATCCTGCCCAATCAGCGTCCGTGTAAATCACAATATCACGGCTGGAATTTTTCTTGAAGAACAATCCTTTACCAGGAGTCATCTTTAAGTATCGTAGGATTCTGTAGACGGCTTCCAAGTGCTCTTCATTTGGGCTGTTCATAAATTGACTGACCACACTCACAGGGAAACTAATATCAGGCCTAGTGTGGGCTAAATAAATGAGTTTTCCAACTAGTCTTTGATATCTCTCAGTGTCTACCGAAGCACATTCTTGTTTGAGTCCTATCTTGTAGTTCGCCTCCATTGGTGTATCAGAAGGTTTACATCCCAACATCCCTGTTTCATTCAGCAGATCAAGAGTATATTTTCTTTGAGAAACTGAAATTCCTTCCTTAGTTCTTGCCACTTCCATTCCAAGAAAATATCGTAATTTTCCAAGGTCCTTGACCTCAAATTTGTGAGCTAACGTCTCCTTTAATTGCTTTATCTCATCCTCCCAATTACCAGTAATCACAATATCATCAACATAGACAATTAATATTGTAATTTTCTGATGAGGTGCAGTTTTAACAAACATAGTATGATCAGTTTGACATTGGGAGTACCCTTGATTTTTGACAACTGCAGTAAACTTATCAAACCAAGCCCTTGGAGATTGCTTCAAACCATAAAGGGATTTTAATAATCTACATACCTTTCGAGATCCTTGACCATCTTCCACTCCTTGGGGAATTTCCATGTAAACCTCTTCTTCTAAGTCACCATTTAAGAATGCATTCTTCACATCCATTTGCCAAAGGGGCCAATCTAGGCAAGCAGCAATGGACAAAAGAATTTTAATTGAATTAAATTTTGCTACTGGAGCAAAGGTTTCCTGGTAATCAATGCCCTGTGTCTGAGTGAATCCTTTGGCCACAAGTCTTGCTTTATGGCGATTAATACTCCCATCTTCATTATATTTGATGGTAAAAATCCACTTACAGCCAACCACTGATTTTCCTTGTGGTAAGGTAACTATCTCCCAAGTGCCATTTTTTTTGAGTGCATGCAATTCATCCTGGATAGCAGAACACCATTCAGTAGTCTTAGATGCCTCAAAGTAGGATGTAGGAATGGTTTCCTTGTCAATGTTCTTGACTAGATGCTGCATCCTGGAGGAAAGATTAGCATAGGATATAAAATTACAGATGGAATGACTTGTACATGTCCTTACCCCCTTACGAAGTGCAATTGGCATGTGCAGAGCATCATCAGAACTTGGCAGCAAGGATTCAGTTTGGTCAAGTGCAGGACTAATGGTTTCTTCAGTTGGACCAGGAGCCAAGGTAATCTGTTTGTCAACATGTTCAAGCATCTCAGAAGCTGTTCTGTATTTGGGCCGTCGCGTGTAGACTTGCAGGGGCTGCTGTTCAGGCGGTTTCTGGAGCGGGCCGGAAGAGGATAAGCCATTAGATGAAGTGTCATTTTCCTGAGATTCACCTAAGACCGGTGTAGGGGCTGTTGAAGCAGAGTTTTCTGGAGTATTAGTCACAAACAACCATTCCTTGGAATTAGGGATCTCCCCCTGAATGGCGGTTTGGGAAAAATAAGGCTGATGTTCAAAAAAGGTGACATCTTTAGTAATGTAGAATCGATGTGTGGCTGGACTGAAGCATTTATACCCCTTCTGAGTAGGGGAATAGCCAAGAAAGATGCCCTTAAGAGCCCGAGGATCCAATTTACCACCTTGAGAGTTATGAATGAACACGGTGCAACCAAAAATTTTTGGTGGGAGATTTGGGGTTAAGGTCAATGAAGGGAATGCAGTGAGGAGTGTTTGGTAAGGTGAGGAGAAGTGTAATACCCGAGATGGCATGCGGTTGATAAGGTAAGTGGCTGTAAGAATAGCTTCCCCCCAATAATTTTTGGATGTATTTGAGGCAAAGAGTAGGCTACGAGCAACTTCAAGTAAATGGCGATTTTTTCTCTCAGATACACCGTTTTGTTGTGGGGTATTGACACAAGAGCTCTGGTGGATGATGCCATGGTCTTTTAGGTAAGCTGAAAGGTCCAAGTTAAAATAATCACGTGCATTGTCAGATCTAAGGGTAAGGATTTGGGTTTGAAATTGGGCAAGGATCATTTTGTGAAAGACTTTAAAGGTGGATGTGACTTCAGATTTATTGGCTAATAGGTACACCCATGTCATTCGAGTATGATCATCAATAAATGTGACAAACCAACGAGCACCCGTAAGGCTTTTAACAGTTGCAGGTCCCCACACATCACTGTGGATAATGGCAAATGGTTTAGAAGGAACATGCATTTGTAAGGGATAATGAGACCGAGTTTGTTTTGCAAGTTGACATATATCACATGAAGGAAAATTCGAATTCTCATTAAATAAAGAAGGGTACATCTTTTTCATATATTGAAAGTTTGGATGCCCTAATCTAAAATGCCATAAAAGAGCCTTATTCAAATTGCTAGTTGCTGCAAATGTGCTGTCTTGAGTCTTCATAACCGCGGCTGTGTAAAGTTGATATAAACCATTAGAGACCCTAGCACTGCCAATCGTCCTCCCCGATGCCAAATCCTGAAAAATACAATCAACGTGGGTAAATTTGACTGTGCACTTTAAATCCTTGGTCAATTTGGTAATAGAAATTAAATTGCAGGTAAGAGATGGAACGTAGAGAACTCCAGTTAAAGATATGGTTGACGATAGGTGAACAACACCAATTCCGTGAACCTTGGCTAAGCCTCCATTTGCTGTTTTTACTGATTTTGCCTTGAAAATGGGAAAGTATTCAGAAAGAAGAGAGGAATTACCAGTCATATGATCTGTAGCCCCAGAATCTACCATCCAGGAATCACATTTATCAAGATCGGATTGGAGAGCTGTATGGAATGTACCTGATTGATGACTATCAGATGAGGGATTAGATTTGTCCTTATTGCAATCTTGCAGCATGCGTTGTATGGCTATCACTTGTTCCCTTGTAAATGTATGGCCTTCGGATTTTGCTTGCGGAACATCTTCTACAACTGCAGCAACATGATTAAAGTCTCTGTTTTGTCTTGGCTTCCAATCAGCTGGCTTGCCATGGATTTTCCAGCATGTATCCCGAATATGCCCAGTTCTGTTGCAATGGTCACACCGGAGCTTACCATTTCGCCTAGGTCTGGAGTCTGCATTGTTGGGTCTAGAGACAAAGGCTGCTGCTTCCAAAGGTGCATCAACTTTTGGGATGCTATTGGTCAAAACTTCGCGGCTTTCTTCCCACTTTAATTCAGAAAAAACTTCTCGCAAGGATGGCAGAGGGCGAGTGGCCATGATGCGGCTGCGAGCTCCATCATAGATTGGATTGAGTCCCAAAAGAAGGTTGTAGGTGCGGTCTTGTTCAACAATTTTCTTATACTGAAGAGTATCGGCTGGAGTAGTCCATTCATGTTGATCATAAAGATCCAATTGTTGCCAGAATTTTAGGAGTGAATTATAATAGCTGGTGACATCCTTGTCCTCCTGTTTGAGATCACGAAGAATCCCCTTGATGTGAAACAAGGCAGCTGTGTTATCTTCCTTAGAGAAGGCTTCCTTCACGCCATCCCAAATTTCCTTGGCTGTGGAGCACAACATGTATGTTTCAGCTATTTCAGGCACCATGGAATTCAGCAACCAAGACATCACAAGGTTATTTTCAATGGACCACTTCTTGTATTGTGGATGACTAGTTTCCAGAGGAGCAGCATCACCCGTACCGGTGAGATGATCTCCCTTGCCACGGCCTCCAATGAACATACGAACGCTGCGTGACCACAACAAATAATTGTCTCCATTGAATCGATGACCAGTGATGACTAATGCTGGACTATCGTTGGTAATGACAGCTGCTGAGTTGTTGTTGGTTTGGTTTGATGCTGAAACATTGAGTGGGGTTGTTGTTGGAGTGGTATTTGTACCGGTGGTATTGGAAGAAGTAGTTTGGTAGGCTCTCATGGTGCCAAAGAGTGGCACATTGGTAGCCATGGGTGGATCAGTCCCTTAAAAATCAAGCTCTGATACCATATAGAAAGTTTGAATGATGGAACCAGTTTTTCCATTAAAACTAAAAGAAAAAAAAACGTACAATAAATAGACACCAGAAATATTCCAGTGCAACAAATCCCTATAATCAGGGAAAGAGATAAAACTAGAAAACTGAATCCTATTTTAACTAAACAGGAAAAATATCAGAAACAAACTAATCCTAGGAATTTAAATAACAAATAACGAAACAAACTCCTAAGATTAAGGAGGAAAAATAAAACATTCTAGATGCTGAAAACTAGGGATTGCAACAGTTCATGAAACGAGTCATCACTGTTCCCCTGTCCACCATCCGTTGCCTCCTGCTTGTTATTGTCTGAATTGGCATCCGCCTTCCGCCACACCTCCATTTTGTTTTCATAGATCTGTGACCTCCTCTGTCCTGTTCCTTCTTTTTTTGTGTTGTGTAATTTGCACTTCACAGCCCGATGTTACTAGGGGTGTTCATCAACCGATCCAAACAGATTCAAACTGCGGTGACCGAACCGAAAAACCGATAACCGAATAAACCGAAAACCGATTAAAAACCGCAAATTTTAATTGGATTGGATCGGTTTATGGATGGGTTGATGAAAACCGATCAAATCCAAACCGATCCAATATATTAATTTCCCTCTACCTACTTGGGTATTTCCCTAATCATAGCCTAAAAATTTCTAAGCCTAAGACTCATTAACCCATCAACTAAACTCAAGAAAAAATCTAGTCATATCTCATCAACAAAATTTTATCTTTGTAGAGCTTCATATCTCATTGCCAAAATTAAAAAAATTATATTATAGTTTACTAATGCTTTTGTATTTCAATTTTTTTTTTACAAAGCCAATATATACAAAAGATGTTATTTGCATAATAATCATGAAATAAATTTTAGGATTTTTAAAAAACCGATCCAATCCAAACCGAAAAAAATTGAATTGGATCGGATCGGATCGGATTTGAAAAAAAATCAAAACCGAATGGATGATTATATGATCAAACCGAAGGGATTGGATCGGATGATTTTTGCTTCCAAAACTGATCCAATCCAGACCGCGAACACCTCTAGATGTTACTGACTTTTTAATAATGCCTTAAAATTATAATGATTGTGTAATATCCCAGAAAAATAATAACAATAAAATTAATAATATAATAATAACAATAATAATAAAATAATAGTAGTGTGTACCCTTATGTATGGTGTTATAGGCATTGATTGCTAATAGTGTGTCATAATTTGGCTTTAAAATTGTAACATTAATTAGTGGTGGTTTTAGTTGTAACGTTCAGCAGTTATGGTTGGTTATCATTCAATTAGTAAATGACAATAATTATTTTTATTTAATTTTGTAACCATTGAGATATTATAATTAAAATAATTATGATGACCTTTGATTTTACCTGCAGTTTTTATAACTAAAATAAATGTGATGACCGTTGATATTACCTGTAGTTAATGTCTCGGTTTCAAAATTACACCTATAAATAGGAGCTTAACCTAACCAAACCAAATCACTTCCCCATTTCTCTTCTCTTCTACTTTCTCTCTTTTTACTTCAAATTTTTATTGATTTATTTATTTTATTATTATTTTCCTTTGGTTACCAACCGCTTTTCTTCCCCAAATCGCTAGAAGGTAGCAAACACGGAAACATCCCTAGGTAATTGTAGGTTATCTCTTTTATATGAATTTTGGGCATAATCCTTGTATGTAATCCTAATCCCTAGAGAGTCAAGGGTTAGCTTTATATGAAATTTTGTTTGATGTAATCTTGATGCTTAAAGCACTATAGTTATGTTTTATATTAAATTTATTAGATGTGATTCTAATCTTTATAGAATAATCAATTAATTTATTTGCAATTTATGTAATCCTAATCCATAGGTATCCTAATCCCTAGGTGCTCTTAGGTATAATCCTAAGAGCACCTAGGGAAATAATAGATTAACTTTTAGAAATAATAGATTAACTTTATATTGGGTATAATCCAAATTTGTTGGGTATAATCCTAATCTTTAGAAATAATAGATTAACTTTTATAAGAAATTTTGTCTACTGATCCTTAGGGCATCTTAAATTATTTTTTAGATGAAATTTGATATATGTAATCCTCTAGGAGATCGTAGGATAATTTTATATTGGACTTTGGCTTTACTCTAATAGATGTGAATATTTGAATTCTGATTTGGAAAATTATGATATGATAATTGGATTTGGGTTTTACTCTGGTAGATGTTGAATATGAAAATTATGATGGATTTGGAAATTATGATATTATTGAAAAATTGAATTTGGAAATTATACTCTTGATTAAATTGATGTGGAAATTATGAAAAATATTTGAGAAAATTTTCCAATTATAAGGATTGTGACAAAGATTGAATTTTATTGAGTGTATGTGATTGTAATAAGTAATAGTGGGAAGATAGCTTTTTGGGATGGTACCTCCTGAAAGTGATGAACACAACCTTTGGGCTTTATGCCTTTGATATTTTTTGATGTGACAATGATGTTTCCGTTCTTCCCAAAGTGGTATCTGACAACAGGGTTTCCTGGGAAGAGGTGTGCCACTAGGATTTGATATTTTGATATGGCCAATTTTGATTATATGTGGCTGGCAACAGGGTTTCCGGGTCACGGGGTAGACTGGCAACTAAACCCACATAATCACGGGGTCTACCATGGTTCTCTTCCCACTAAACCCACTAAATCCACTACATACACTAAATAAACTTAATAAAGATTATGAATAATATTTGATTCCATGTGAATATATATTGAAGTTGATAATTTGATGTGATTATGATGGGAATATATATGATGGATATTGAAGTTGATATTTGATGTGATTATGATGAGAATATTTTATATATATGATGAAGTTGATATTTGATTCAATTGTTATGTAATTATATATTTAATTTGATTACTATATTTGAGTTAGGTAAATTGTCTTTTTGATTAGGATTACCAGCTTTGCTGACTTGTTTGTGTTTGTCTATTTGTTTGGCTGCAATGATCCTTCGGAGGGAGCAGAGTTTCACTGAAACAGGTTCCAAAGGATGGGGCTGGCAGTGAGGATAACATCTCAAACTTTTCAAACTTGACTTAGGATATTATGTTTTAAGTTAGCCTTGCACTTGTCCCTGTTACAGGTGCGACGGTAACATTTTTCCAAATTAGTTTAGATTAGCTTCCGCAATATTTCTATGATCATAAATAAATAAAACGTGAATTTTGGCAATTTCTTTATTATAATAATGTTTCATAAATTGTTAGAAATTTGGGAGTGTTACAGATTGTGTACCTAGACTCTGTCCCTATGACTTCTGATTATTGACGAAGAATGTCTTTAATTTTGGGTTTTTTATTTTTATTTTTACTTTTGAGCATTTATATGTGTATAGTATAAATAACTTATTTTTTATCCATAATATTTGGTATAGCGTCATCCTGCTATAATATTTTTGGGATCAGCTGCTATCTAGGATTGACAACTATGGTACTTACCTTGTGCTACCGCATTACTCTATAATATAAATTGGATACCAGAGGTTAGGGTATTTTCACTGACTCATTGACAAAGATTAGGGTTTCTCCATGATACTGTCTCAACAAGATTAATATGGTTTATAATGATGTCGTACAAAATACTATCCCAATGGAATTATTTATAATAATTAGGTCAATTACTAACGTAGTATTACTAGTACAAGACCAAGTCCATTACAGCAATCAGCAATAAGACTACTAATTCTAATTAAATAAGAAAACATAATAAAATATTGAAATTAGGAAACAACTCCTAAGATTGCTTCCTCAACTAGACGACTAATTGATCATTTTAGAAAGGACTGCATAAAATGGAATAGACTAAGGAGAAATGTGTGATGTTAAATTTTTTCTTTGAAAAAAATGCTGGATTTCCAAAATAAAAAAACTGCCCCAACTGGGAAACGGTGATACAGTCAATTTCAAACAGCTGGGATTGTAGCTCAAAAGTAAAGGAACCTATCTAATAATAAGACACCCAGTGGACAGTCTTGAGACACAAGGGTGGGCTCTCAGAAGACAAGAAAATAGAGAAGGCAGCACCATATAACTATATAGGACGTTTGTCCGTTACAGAGAAAACGTGCACAGGAATAGAAAAACATCTTTTAGATTACCAAAAAAAAGAAAAACATCTTTTAGACATATGGATGAGGCAACACATGGACATCCTTTTCATATTCTAAGTTCTATTTGAACAAAATTCTTACACTATATGCTGAAAGTAAAATGTTGTCTTCTATAAATTTCTTTAGGCTGAAGCAAAAAAACTTAATTAAATGATAAGCTGGAAGCAGTGTAACAGAACTTACCTTAACAACTGAAACAGCAAATGAGGCAGGTATAAAAGAGAAGGCAATATTGACAATAATTGCAGCAGAGAAGGCATCCAGGTCCTACATAATTTCATCTGCAGCTCATCAAATCTTTAATTTTCTGAAGAGTATAGAGGGGATTATAAAACATAGTAATGTTCCAAACGTATAGGGAATTGCTGCATTAACCTAATATTATTTGAAATTTCCTACAATTATACAAGTCGGGGATCTTTGGCATCACAGTTCAGTATGTGCTTTACATGTGAAAATCAACATCAATATCAACAGCACCTTTAAGTTAATTGGGGTCGGTGGTAGGTGAACCCAATGATAGACACGAGGAGAATGAAAAAAAAAAAAAAAAGGAAATGGGTAAGGGGAAATAAGATAAAGGAAAAGAAGGAGGGGGGATGAAAAGGAGAAGGACTAAAAAGGGTGCTGTACATATGAAAATATTAACTATAAAAAAAATAAAATAACATTAAACGTGAATGAATTGCAATACAACAAGGTGATGATGTACTATGAAATAAAATGAAAATGGTAGCTTACATGACGTTGTAAGCGCTGACTTTGTGTCAATGGTAGAGGGTGGTTGCGTGTCTGAATTGTCATATTTGTGTCACGAGCAGCAAGTCTAAGAATTGCAGAATTCACCAAATTGATAAAGGTGGGAGCAGAATGTTGACAAGAAAAGTTGTGTAATACAGTGTAGCTTAAGCTTCCATCATTATTCTGATCATCCATAACAATCGCCCCATACCTGTATATCAAAATACATTGCAATACAGCATATATTACATGTCGTCATCATAAAAAAAAAATATTATATTCAATTGTTTTAGCTGAGTTGTCAAGAAAAATATAATTAGACTGTCACAGATATTTATCCCCTTCATTATTTAACCTAGAGAATAATTGTATAAGTTCCATCGGCAAATAGCTAAAAACACTTGCAACTATTAGAGATATAATAAAATCATTTATGTGCCTCATCCAACAACTTAAGCTTTTGGGAGAGTTAGTTCGTGACACGTTATCAGAGCTTCTATGATCAGGTGGTCTAGAGTTTTTTGATACATGCCGCCTCCCATTCTTCTAACAAGAGGTTAAATTTTTTTTTTTTTTTTGTAAATACAAGAGGTTAAATTTTAGCACAAGGTAAACTAGGTCTATGTATTATCCAAGTTTCAAAACCCAAAGAGTGCTTGCGTGAGGGGACATGTTAGAGATATAATAAAACTATTTATGTACCTTCACCCAACAACTTAATTTTTTGGAAGAGTTGGTTCATGACAACAACTATCAATTATATACAAGAATCTAGCTCAACAAAGCAAGTTCAAGTTCCCAGGTATAAGGGAACTAAAATATATGCAGCAGCCAATCTTGGTATATATCTTCTTATGTGATTATTAAAATATATGCAGCAGCCAATCTTGGTATATATCTTCTTATGTGATTATTATAGGTTGATAGAGATTGTAACATAGAAACTATTATTTGGCCCACTCCTAATAAAAGCTTTGGACATGGTTGGTTCTTGATAGAAACATAAATAAAACTGAACTTAAGCCTGTACCTTGAAGATTATGATTTGGATAGTTGGTTCCTTGTCAACGCACCACTAGACCTAAAATTACCCCACAACCAGAAAACCAGTGGCTTGAAATGTAGATGAAGTATAGACTCACATCAAGCTTTACCAAACTTGACATTGAATAAGTGTATATATGTCTATTACAACTGTACAAGAGATCTCTATTTAAAGAGACTAAATGACCTAATGGGCTAAGCCCACAAGATGTGGGACTATTCTATTATATACACTGAACTACTTTAACATACTATTCTTACACTCCCACTCAAGCTGGTGCATATATATTGTGAGCAACCAGCTTGTTACAAATGTATTCAACCCGAGGACCTCTAAGAGCTTTAGTGAAGACATCCGCAAGTTAATCGTTGGAGTTGACAAATGCCGTTTTGATTTCTCCTGAATGAATCTTTTCTCGAATGAAGTGACAATCGATCTCTATGTGCTTGGTTCTCTGATAAGAACCAACAAGTTCATTTACACTAACAAAATCGTAGCACAATTTATGAAATACTAATGTGGACAGTATATTAAGAGCAACTGAGCAGTGTTCAGCTATTACAATAATGGAGACAATATAATCCTAATTACAGTGACAATAAATGGGAGAACAATAACAACAATGGAAACTAAACAATAACAAAGATATTCCTGAGCAATTCGAGAGGCTCAGGGGTCTCTCCCAATATCCAAAAGGATCCCAATACTTCCCAAAAGATGATCCCCTCATGCTTCCCATGCCTCCCTCTTATACAGCTAGCTTTCCCTCCCATTTTCAGTTGCACATTCCTTCTAGATCCTTCCCTTTCTAACAACCCATTAACCAACTGATTTGCTTGGGCATGGGCCGTATCAATACTTCCCCCCAAAACATTCACCTTGTCCTCAAGGTGAGTACAAATAACGAAGATGTTGCCTCCGGGATCCCATTGCTTGAACTGTAAAGATCCATTAAGGTAAGCGAGGGAACAACCTTCACCACCCGAATCCCATTGCTTGAACTGTAAGGATCCATTAAGGTAGGCGAGGGAGCAACCGCCACCACCCGGATCCCACTGCGTGAAAGGTATATGACAAGGGCTTTCTAAAACACCAGAGAGCACACCAAGGTCCCATTCCCCTTCTGCACTTGAACCTTTAACTTTCCACAGGTTCACATAACGAGGCCGTGAAAATTCTTGTGTGCCTTCCATTCTCAAAAAATCAGAATTTTCAGCATATAAAATACTCAGTTTGTCTTCGTGAACTATGCAACCCCTATTATGATTTTTTTCCAAGATGTCAAAAGCATAATTCTTACAAAATCCCACAAACTCCACCCTAGTTTTAGGCCATTGAGTCTCAACAGCCTTCTTGAATTCCTTTGCAATGAACAAAAGCGCTTCCCAAAATTGTTTTCTTTTTTTAACATCAAAGGGCCAACGACATACCTTGATGTGATACCAGACTACCTCAAAGTTCCCTGACTCATGCCATGCTTCAAGACAGCCCCAAGATCTCCATGCTCCATCATTCTCCAATTTTACAATTTCCCATAATCCGAGGCGGTTTGAAACCAAGCTACTGGGTGCATCACCAGAGGGGATAAACTCCAAAAATTTGGCGAAACTGACCTGGGTTTTTACAACCTCCTCAAGCAAATGGTTTTGGTCCTCATCTGAATTGCCAACGTCTGGAATAGTTGCCACCGCTGCTCCGTCTTCGTTCCCCTCACCCTCTTCCTCGTCGTCAGCGTCAACCAGTAGCAGATGTCGTTGACGGACCTGACATTTATGGTTGGGGTGCCCACGCTCGTCACATGTGAAACACGAATCTCGCTCTTGTCGAGCTCGCAACGTTGCTTGTGTGAGGCGTCGACAACCACGAGCTAGACCTTCGCGAGCTGGATCACCACTGGCCTCCAAATTCATGTTCTGAGTTGTCCCTTTCGTCGTCGTTGTCCTAGGGATTTCGCTGGTATTTCGCGGGTTAGAATGACCCATATTTGGGTAATGTTGTGAAACGGGTGACGGGTTTAAAGAACCCGTTTGAATTGGGTTAAAATGACCCGCATTCGAAAGGCTGGAACTCACGGTTGATGAATGGGCTGGGTTCGTTGAATTCCCTTGGGCCATATTTGAAACAGTCCAGCCCTTAACTTCAGGTGAACCCAAAATGGTTCGCTGGCCCAATGTTGCCTGATTCATATCTGGGGCCCAATTTCGTTTTTTCCTCTTCATCGTTTCCTTCGTCATCGTCTCCTTCAAATCTGGTTGCGTCGTCTCCTTCGTCTTCTTCTCCATCAAATCCAGTTGAAATCGTTTGAGTAGCGCCGTAACAAATACCTGCCAAGAAGCACTCACATATATCCCGCTCCAGCACCACCACCAAGCACTAGCTTGACCTTTCATCAGTTTTGCAACTCGAGGAAGCCTCTCTGTTTCCGGTATTTCATACGTTTCAAAGTACTGCACAACCTTGGTTAGCCATCCATAGGCATATTCTCCTTCAAACTCCGGTAACTCCAATATCTTCTCGCGAACCATAGATCTATGAAATTCTCCATCATTCCTACAGATTGGATCTCCCTGTTGCCGCTCGGATCGTCTTCTTCGCGAACCTCTGTTGAGTTGAGAAACATTATGTAAAATCTCGTCAAGGAGCCTCATTATCTCTGCGTGGGTTTCTTCCGCTTTTCTCATCTTCTGCAAACTCTTAGATCTGTCTTCCATATTTTTATTTTTTTTTATATATATATATATATATATATATATATATATTTTATAATAGCTAAGTTCAAAGCACCCGGATCGGAGTGCTCTGATACCAATTGATAAGAACCAACAAGTTCATTTACACGAACAAAATCGTAGCACAATTTATGAAATACTAATGTGGACAGTATATTAAGAGCAACTGAGCAGTGTCCAACTATTACAATAATGGAGACAATATAATCCTAATTACAGTGACAATAAATGGGAGAACAATAACAACAATGGAAACTAAACAATAACAAAGATATTCCTGAGCAATTCGAGAGGCTCAGGAGTCTCTCCCAATATCCAAAAGGATCCAATACTTCCCAAAAGATGATCCCTTCATGCTTCCCATGCCTCCCTCTTATGCAGCTAGCTTTCCCTCCCATTTTCAGTTGCACATTCCTTCTAGATCCTTCCCTTTCTAACAACCCATTAACCAACTGATTTGCTTGGGCATGGGCCGTATCATTCTCTCATGAAATACAGGATTAGATGATATATGAAGCGCAGCTTGATTGTCACAAATGAGTGTCATGGGCTCTTTTTGTTCACAAAGATGGAGCTCCCGAATCAACTGCTTTAACCAAATTAGTTCGTAGGTGGCAGCTCCCATTGCACAATACTTGGCCTTTGCACTGGATCGGGCAACAACGGTTTGTTTTTTATTCTTCCAAGAAATCAGGTTTCCTCCAAAGACGATACAATAACCTACAGTAGACCGTCTATCCGAAGGTGATCCTGCCTAATCGACATCTGAATAACCACAAATTTCTATACGTCCCTGATCTGAATATAGTAAGCCTTTCTCTGGTGCTCTTTTGATATACCGAAGGATCCTCACAGCAGCATCCCAATGAGAATCACAAAGGGAGTCAAGGACTAGCCACACTAACAGCAAAAGAGATGTTTGGCCTAGTCACGGTGAGATAATTGAGATTCCTAATTAACCTCCGATAACGTCCAGGATCAGATAATGGCTCCCCTTATCCGGGAATAATTTGATATTGGGATCCAAGGGTTTATCAACTGACTTACACCCCAACATACTAGTCTCCTCGAAGATATCTAAGGCATCTTTCCTTTGACAAATGAAAATAACCCGTCTAGACTGTGTCACCTCAATCCCTAAGAAGTAATGAAGCTTACCAAGATCCTTTGTTTGAAATTGACTGAACAAATATTGTTTTAATTGGTCAATCCCATCCTGATCACTTTTAGTGAGAATGATGTCATCGACATAGACTAACATATAGATGCACTTATCAGGAGATGTGCACCTATACAACACAGAATGATCAACCTCACTACGGATTAAGCCAAAAGCCTGAACGACAAAACTGAAACAGATGAACCACGCTCGAGGAGACTGTTTCAGACCATATAAGGATTTACAAAGTCTACACACCCTTCCACACTCCCCCTGCAAGGCGGTTGCTCCCTGTAAACCTCTTCGTGTAAATCACCATGACGAAAAGAATTTTTAATGTCCAGTTGAAGGAGTGGCCAATGACGAACAACAGCGAGGGCAAGAAACATGTGGACAGATGCTATCTTAGTGACAGGAGAGAACGTGTCACTATAGTCAAGGTCAAAAATCTGAGTAAAGCCCTTGGCGACTAAGCGTGCCTTGAGACGATCAATATGGCCATCCGGTCCAACTTTGACAGTAAAGATCCACCGACAACCAACAATAAACTTCCCCAAAGGAGCAGGAACAAGATCCCAAGTGCCATTGGAATTGTTGAGATATATAAAACCATTAATGTAGCCTCACCCAACAGCTTAAGTTTTTGGGTTGAATTGGTACTTTACATGGTATCAGAGCCTCGGTGTACCTGGTTCGATCCTCACTGCCCCCCACTTTCTTTCTAGTGGAATTTCTTTCTTCGTACAGGTAGGTGGGCCTGTGCATCATCCACCCTTCAAGCCCAGTGGGCTCTCGTGTGAAGGGGTGTGTTGAGATATATAAAACCATTAATGTAGCCTCACCTAACAGCTTAAGCTTTTGAGTTGAATTGGTTCTTTACAGGAATAAAGAGCAGTCATCTCAACAAGCATCGCTTGGCACCATCCTAGATAGGAAAGTGCTTTACCTGTGATCTTAGGAATAGAAACATAAGAAAGACTAGAAACAAAAGTGAAATGAGGAATAGAAAGATAGTCATGGCTCAAAAAGGTATAAAGAGGATAAGGGTTACGAGTAGTACGTATACCTTTTCTTTGGGCAATGGGAAAAGCCTCTGGTGAAGGATCCGAAAGGGAAGGCTCGACAGGAAAAGGCGATGAGTCAGCCGCGGTCAAGTCCACAGGAGGCACAGTCTGACGACACTAACAGGTGAGAAAAAGGTGGTCCTCGGGGATGGAAGCAAGAGGTCGCTCCTCTGGGATTAGGTCACCTGCAGCTAGTAAAGACAAGTCAAGAAAAGGAACAGGAAAAACCTAATCAACCTGTGATAACTGAGAAGGGATAGAATGAAAAGGTTGTTGATCAAGAAAAGTGAAATCAGCAGAAACAATATAACGCTCAAGATCGGGAGAATAACAACTATAACCCTTTCAAAGACGAGAATAACCAAGAAACATACACCTTAAAGGCTTTAGATGTTAACTTGTCCTTAACAAGAGTGAGATCATGAACAAAACAGATACAACCAAAGACATGTGGGGATAAAGGATAGAGAGGAGCATCTGAAAACAATAGGTTATGGGCAATGTCATTGTTAAGTACAGAGGAAGGCATATGGTTGATGAGAAAAAAAGAGACAAGTATTGCATCTGCCCAAAAGTGTAGAAGAACATGCATGTTAATAAGAAGAGACTGGGTAGTTTTAATGAGATGTTTGTTTTTATGTTCGGCCACCCCATTTTGTTGTGGAGTGTGAGGACAAGTAGTTTGGTGTAAAGTACCTTGTGTGGCCAAGAAATTAGAAAAGTCAAAAGAAACATATTCCTTAGCATTATCACTACGTAAAATACGAATAGAGTCACCAAATTGAGTATGAAACTCAGCAAAGAACCTTTTATAAATGGAGAATAACTCATAACGATTTTTCATTAAATAAACCAGGTACAATGAAATTAATCATCAATAAATGTAACAAAATACCGAAAGTCTAAAACAGATAAAGTACGACCTGTACCCCAAATATCTGAATGAATAAGAGAGAAAGGAGCATCAGCTCGTTTATTGACTCGACAGGCAAAAGAGAAGTATGTGTGCTTCCCTTGCTGATATGAAAGACAATCTAAAGACTGAAAACCAGATAAAAGAGGAACCATCTTCTGCAATTTTGTAAGGCTTGGATGACCGAGGCGACTGTGGATAAGTTGTGGAGATTCTGTGAGAGAGCATGCCACTGAAGGATGAGACACAATCGGATAGTAAAGACCCCGTGACTCATGGTCCACTCCAACCGTCTTCCCTATACCCGGATCCTGCACAGAAATAGAATGGATAGAGAAGGTAATAGTGCACGTAAAGGAGTGGACCAATTTACTAACAGAAATTAAGTTATAAGGGATGTCAGGAATGTAATAGACAGATGTCAAGGTCAAAGATGAGGTTGGACGAGCTTGTCCAATCCCACGAACAGGGGCTTTAGTGCCAATGGCAAAGGTAAAGGAAGGTAAACGATCAAAATAAATAAGAGATGTAAAGATTTCCTTATTACCACAGAGGTGATCGGTAGCACCTGAGTCAAATATCTATGGGCCAAGTGATGTAGAATGAGAAACACAAGCAACAGGATTACCAGTATCTGGTGACTGAGGAAAAGCCTTCCTGAGAAGAGTCTGGAGTGCTGCGTAGTCTGCAGGAGAGAGAAAGAGACTAAACCAGATGAAGTAGTATCTGACTGAGCTATATTCGCAGCATGAAAGGGTCGCAGGTGAGAATACTTCGTGTAACAACGCTCTTCATACTTCAAGTGAACAAGAGATGATTCTTCCATTATGAATGCAATAAAAACTTGCAAAACAAAGCAAATACAATCAAACCGACAGCCAAACAAGAGACCCACGAAGAACCAAGAGCAGATCCGGAAGGAGGAGACAAAACCGAGTACTTTTGTCCAAGAACGACAAAAAAATATGAACACCAGAACAGTGTTTTTTTTTTTGGCGATGAACAATGTTTCCGATGACGTGAACAGTATTTCCGGCAGATGAACAGTAACTCTGACGGTTGTAGAAACAAGCCGGAGGGACGCACGGCGTAGAGGAAGGAGAGAACACCTAAGTAGTGGACTTAGGGTTTTAGCAGAAGCGGAAGATCCCAAAGCAAAGAGCTCCGATACCAACTTGAAATTGAATAAGTGTATATATGTCTATTACAATTGTACAAGAGCTCTCTATTTAAAGAAACTAAATGACTTACTGGGCTAAGCCCACAAGATGCGGGACTATTCTATTATATACACTGAACTACTTTAACATACTATTCTAACAACCAAAAACTACAACAACTTCATGATACATTTAATTATTGGCAGTTAACTAGGCAGCTCTAATCCAATAACAAAGAACAATTTAACAAACAATCTTTAGTTAAGAGTCAAATGCTTGAATGGATAATACAACTCCAAATTTTATTTTTTTAATAAAACAGGTATGTCTATATTTAGTTTTCCTTTATTTATTTATTTATTTGGGCAATAAAAGAAGTAATTATGGAACGAAGGAATACAAAGGGGGATAAAATTACTAGAAAACAACAGTAAACTAACATAAAAACAGAGCACAAAAGCAAGTACAGACAAAAAATCAAGAAAAAGAGACATCCACTCCCTGTCCATGTCTATCTAGGAATTTCTAGGAAGAAGTGTAGGAGAAACAAGAACCATAAGAGACTGGTTTAAGAAACTAAGCAGATATAACTTCGTTTAGACTCAATAACTTTCCTTTCCCTAACAAAACTTCCAAAGACAAATCCAAAACACAACATTGACTAGTAAAGTCCACTGCAATCATCCATGGATCTCCAAGTCAGAAGTAAACTATAATCATATAAATGAACAAGAAGAATAGTTCCTTTGTTAATAATAAAAAAAAAAAGCTCAATTTAGGTTTGACCATAATAGCTTAAGCATTCATGCAAAATTTAGTACGGACAAAGCATAAGCTTTTCTAAAACTTGCAAGTTAGTCCTCTTTGTGGTAATTTGCAAGGGAAATCTGTAGGAGAAAGAAAAGTTAATCTTACACTTTCTTTTATAAAAAAGAATCGGAAAAACAAAAAGAAACAGGGTAGTAGAACCAGGAATCTTCCTAAAACAACAAAAACAAAGAAACAATAACAAACAGTGCGAAACTGTAGGTCAAAATTATTGGTTAGCTTTGTTGATTTGAGGAACTTGTTTACACTACAAGCAAAAACTTTCCACACTTGTATTAATTTCTTAATTTCTTGACAGTTCTGAATAAAAAAAAGAAAGATAAAAACCAAGAATGAAGCAGGAGATTCAAGTTTTCACACCTAGATTGGTAGGATTCATTAAAGCTAGACATCAAATATTCACTCATTGAAAGGAGAGAAGGTCCCAGAGTTGACCCTGCTGCTTCCACTGCATCAGCTAGTGCCTTTTCCTGATTAGGGAATTTGTACGAGCTTGGTCTGAACCTTTGAATCCACCCTCCTTTGATATTTTGGGCTACCTTCAAAATAATAGAAATTAAAGTAAAAGTTAATCAGGATGCACCAGAGTCCATTTTTGAGCAGCAGTAAGTGTAAGACTACAGAGACATGGTAAAATATAAAAACACAAATCAACAATCAGTGACAAACCTTTTCAGCAATTGGCAAAGATAGATTAAACGGAATTGGACCTCCCCCACCCCCGCCACTCAACAGAGGATTAAAATAAGAAGTTGAAAGAGTCAGGGACAGTTGATCAGGATGTGGCTTGAGCTTGAGAAATAGAAGACCAATAAACAAGAAGATAGCAGGAATCATTAGCTGGAAAATAATCGTTTTGTGATCTCTCCGAGCAGATATTGCCCTCTTAATGAATAAAGCTTTAGAATGTTGCCAAAATGTTGACCTAGTAATGAGACAACAGCCACAACATTGCCTACTCAAGAAGTCGAAGAAACTAATAACTGTAGCAAAAATTAAACCACAAGCTCTTCCCACCATGGTAGATATGAAACCAAGAATCTTCTTATAATTTCCAAAAACTACAAGACAACATATTTTTGTGGATTGGCGATCATTAGAACAAGCCATAGAGTCTGATATTAGGAGATGGTTATTTTCTTCTAAGCATTCAACTTCATAGTCACATCCTGCAACTCTCAAGAATACCTCCTCCAGGGTTGTTACAGATATACCATAGCTTTCAATACCAAGACTGTCTTTGTCACCACTGCCACTCAATTCCATGTTTGAAACTGGTTTTTTCATGCAACCTTCAATTTCCCTAAACATCCTCTCAAACGCTGATGAGGAGGCCATAGGAAGCCTGAAGGAAATCTCAGTTCCGACCTGGAAATGCATATCCAGTAAGACAGGATAAAATGGAATCAACAATCATAATCCCATGTATAACCAGGGGGGAAGAAGGAAAGAACTTAGGGTGAGAAATCATTTTTAAATTGAGAGTTCAAACTGGATTATGCATGACCAAAGCACTGATAATAATTCAAATAAAGGTTCAAAAATCCATTACATTATATAATTTTTTTAATGGGGTTCATATCAAATGAGAAGGACAATTAAATTGTTCACAAAAATAAAGGTAAAAGAGGAAAACTAGGGCCTAATTTACTACTAAATATGAGCTCGCCAAAATTTGCTTAACACTCAATGGTCATATTGAGAAAATTAGCTTATTCAAGTCAGAAGTACTGATTTCTCTCATAAACTATTTTACATGTATGAAAATCTGACAAGTAAGCACTCTTCAACTTTTTTTCCCTATTAAATGAATAACAAATGTGTTTCTTTGCATTCGGTCCTGTTTTTTGCATGCACCACATTATATCACAGCAATGCTCTCCTGCGCCTTTCTTTAACAGACTAACAAAACTTAATAAAGAGAACAATTACCTTTTTCTTTTTAATTTGAGAAAAAGTAGGATGGTGAGTCTGTCGATTATCTATTGTTATAAAAAATGGAAATTAAGAAAAAGGTAGTGATGGCATTCCTAATTTCTACACCACTCAGTATTCCATTATGTCTTGGAACCTTGGTCTTTTTCAGTGACCAAATTGACAAAGAAGCTTCCAAGTCAGAATCCCTTTTAATTTTACTAGACACCATCTTTTTGTCTTCCAACCTACATAGGAGGAATTAGGCGTTTTGTTCTTCGGGAAAATTTTATTTGAATCCATACTCATTCTCCAAACACAAAGATCTTCTTGAAAAGCCTATATAGAAATTGCAAACCGGCTCCAAAGTTGAATCTTTATATTTGAGCAGCACTATTCAACAGTATCAACACTACTGACTTGTCGCATACTTGTCCACATAGCAAAGTTTATCTTATTCTCCTGATATGTGGAGAGTGGCTCTAACGCAGCAACAGCTGCAGTTATTTCTACATTGCCATTTAGTCACTTACACATGGAGTAGGAATTTCAGAGTGTTTAATGAGTCTTGGGCATCCACAAAATTTGATGCAGTTTCGTTTGATCATGTTCATTATTTTAGCAAGATCAACTGAACAAGAATGCCAATATTTTAAGGCAGTGTGCTATGTATGCAATTCATTGGTGTCTGGTTGGAACAAAATGCTCAAAGTCAAATTATTAAGTAGAAATATTTGAATCTGGAACTTCTGAGACAAAATAGTATTTGTTCCCCCTTTGTGGTGTTCAGTACATTAATTTTTTCAAGGAGTCTCTTTGGTAGACAAGCAAAGAGACTTTAAGATGTTAAATTTTGTTTGTTTCAAGTTTCTATTAAGGAGGATATCCAGCAGGAAAAAAGAACGTTCAGAGGAACTTCACCACACCAATTTAAATTTTCATATACTCATGTACAGTAAAATTGACAAATAAATACACATTGCATGAGCTTGATATTAACATGTACTCACTGAGTTATACTGTGAGAAAAATACCTCGCTTACACAGGTTGCTGATGGAACATGACGGTATACTATATCACCAGCTATAGAAGCAGAAGGAGCTGACTGAAAGGGCAAGGTTCAAACGAAAACCAAATAAAAACAAACAAAGCCTTCCAATTATGAAACATCAGTCACTCGAGGAATTAAAAACAATAATATCAGGAAGAGAACAAACCTTCACAAGAGTTAGAGTATATCCAACTCCATAATGATGCTTCAAGAAAAGGGAGCTGTCAAAAAAAAAATTACAATAAGGGGAGAGAGAGAAAAATGTACAGTACAGTTATATTAAAAAGTTTAGGGTGATAGGTAAATACATGAATGTTTTTTTAGCCATAACATATCAGTGGTAAAACATTTAAGCCCTGACATTTTTGGACCCTAAATCAGAATTGAGAAACAGAAAAATTCACTCAGACAATGGGATAAAACTGGGCCATTTGGTGAGACCTAGCAGATTAAACAGGGCATGCAATGAACAATAACAGAAACAAGGAATAAAAAGGATTGACTCCGCTAAAGTGAGGAGTCCATTTTAGAGGATAAAATGTGCAGTTACTACTGTAGTTAGAATAGTCAAGGGAGTAGATTTTGACGAAATCATATTTCATTATACAGTTGCATGTATTTTATCATAACCTCGGCTGTTTTTACATTTTAAAGTGCATTCCTCACTTAAAAGGAGTCAAATTTGAACAAAAACAAAACTGGGCGTAGGCATGCAATGAACAAAAACAGGGGGAAGCATCAAGCCAGTGTGTTTGAGTGAAATTGGAGGCGTATGACTAGAACATGAGAAGATGAACTGAGCTGAGTTGAACTGCATGGAATTTGGAAGACAAGTTGTTGTAAATATTTGTTATTTTATTATTATTATTAGTATTTGTTGTATTGGGCCAAGCCCATTAGGTCAAGAATTAAATCAAGTATTAGGGTTTTCATTCTCTATAAATAGAGACCTCTTTGTACAGATTATTTACACAATTCAATAATATTTCAAATACCCTTTTCTTTCAAGTTGGTATCAAAGCTCTCGATCCTGAGGGCTCTGCTTCCGCGCCTACGAAACCTTTTTATTCTTTTTTACGTCTCTCGCTGCCATCAGCCGCCACCGGAAAATTTTTTCCGGGGACCTCTTGGACCGAGAAGACCATTGCTTCACTGTTCCTCTTTCTTTTTTCTTGTCTATTACACAACAAGAAAAAAAAAAACGTTCACAGAATCAACCTTCAAAACTTAGAACCACCGTACAGAACATGTTCATCGCGATTGGACCCTTTTTCCGGCGGATTCTTCACTCCGAACAGCCACAGAAACCATCGCGCTCGCCGGACGACCTTTGCCTGAAAAACCCAGCACCATCGGAGGTCAGACGCGCCTCCACGCGCCGCCCTTGTCTCTGCGCGTGAATCCCACGCGCCGCCAGCTTCACCGGCGCGTGACGGTGGTTCTCGGCTGCGGACCACCACGGTTCTGATCGTCTCTCCAAGCCGGCTCTGGATCTGTGCTCTCCACTTTGATCGGACATCGTTTGGTATTTTTTCCGAATTTCTTGGCTTCTTGGAGTTTGTTCTTTCACCAATTTCTTGCCTCCGACCAGATCTGACGTTGTTTGGTATTTGTTCCGGCCACTGTGTTACTGTTTCGGCCGCTGTGTTACTGTTCCGGTCAGATCTGACGTTGTTTAGTATTTGTTTGTGATTTTTTTTGGCTTCTTGGTGCTATTCTTTGACAAGTTTTGTGCAGTATGGCCTCTTCTCAAAGGAGTTCCTTTACAAAATTTTCTGATGGTGCAACTTCTGAACCTAAGAGAGATGATCGATGGTGTTCTTATTGTAAAAGAACAGGTCATATCAAGGATCTATGCTTTCGCCTCCATGGAAAGCAAACTGTCTTAGAAAAGATGAATAGGATGCATGGTCAACAGCATTTTACTTCCTCTAAAATAAATTCTGCATTTCGTCCAGATGAGTTGGAACGGCTCCGAACCCTCCTTGATTCTTTAAGTAAGCCATCTGATACTAGTACTTTGACTATGACTGGTATGAGCTCCAAAACTTATTTTTTCATTTCTTCATGTAATGATTTTAAACATTCTTGGGTTGTTGATTCTGGTGCTACTGATCATATGGCTTGTTGTGCTGACTCCTTTACTTCTTATCATCCTACCATTGGAACTCATACAATAGCCGTAGCTGATGGCTCTCATACATCAGTTGCGGGTTCTGGTGACATAAACTTACAGCAGTCCTTACATCTTAAGGATGTTCTTCATGTTCCTAAACTCTCCACGAATCTTCTTTCGATTCATAAAATTACAAAAGATTTGAATTGTACTGTAACCTTCTATCCTACCCATTGTGTTTTTCAGGATCTCGCCACGGGGAAGACGATTAGTAGTGCTAAAGAGCAAGGTGGGTTGTACTATCTGGTGTCACAATCTCCTGCAAATAAAGTAACAGATCACATCTTGATGTCCCATGGTCAATCAACTGCTGATTCTTTGATTTGGCTTCATCATAAGCGCTTAGGTCATCCTCCATTTAGTTTACTCAAATCTTTATATCCGTCATTGTTTTTGTCTAAGTCTGTTGAGTCTTTTCATTGTGATGTTTGTGAATTTGCTAAGCATCATCGTGTGTCTTTTCCTTCTAGTATTACTAAGAGTGCTGAACCTTTTGATCTTATTCATTCTGATGTTTGGGGTCCCTCTAAAGTCCCTCATGCTTCTGGAAATAGATGGTTTGTTTCTTTTATTGATGATTGCACTCGTGTAACTTGGGTGTACTTAATGCATGAAAAGTCTGAGGTACCACAACTGTTCTTTCAATTTTATAAAATGGTTGAGACCCAGTTTGGTAAAAAAATCAAGAGACTAAGAACAGATAATGGTACTGAATATGTTAATCACAGTTTTTCCCACTTTATAAGAAATAACGGTATGATTCATGAACTTACTTGTGTTGACACCCCCCAACAGAATGGGGTTGCTGAAAGAAAAAATCGCCACCTTCTTGAAGTGGCTCGTGCATTAATGTTTCAGACACATGTACCCAAATACTATTGGGGAGATGCTATTCTTACTGCAGCTTTCTTGATCAACCGTTTACCCACTCGGGTACTTGACCATGTAAGTCCTATTCACTCTATGACTTCTTTTTTCCCTTCTATTCCAATTATGAGTCTTCCTCCACGTGTGTTTGGGTGTGTTGCTTTTGTTCATGTTCATAAACATCATCACAGTAAGTTGGACCCTAGGGCTATTGAATGTGTTTTTCTTGGTTATGCTCCTGATAAGAAGGGCTACAAGTGCTATCACCCTAGTAGTAGGAAATTTTTTGTTTCTATGGATGTTACATTTCAGGAATCTGAGTCTTTTTTTCAAGGTCTTCATCTTCAGGGGGAGAATCCTTCACCAGAAATCTCATCACCTCCCTTCTTTGAGTTTGAATCTTCAGTGTCTACTCCTTTACCTGTGTCAGTGTATCCTCCTCTTGGTCCTGTTCCTCCTGTGTCTGTTCCTTCTGTGAGTAATCCTCCTGTGACTGATTCTCCTGTGATTGATACATCAAGTACACCAGAGATACGGAAGATTATGACACATGAGTTGGTATATCAAAGAAGGAAACATCCCACATTGCCTCAGCAGCAACCTCAATCGTCTGAACCACTGGTAAGTCCTGAATCTCATATTTCTAATCATGATGTTAATACTTCTAATGACTTACCCATTACTACTGATTCTGATGATTTACTCATTGCTCTTAGAAAAGGAAAAAGAGCTTGTGCCAAGAAATCTTGTCCCTCCTGTTCCTCTTGTACTCAATACTCTATCTCCCATTTTGTTTCCTCTTCTAATCTTTCTGTGCAGCACAAAAGCTTTGTTTCAGCACTAGACTCTATTGCAATCCCAAAATCAGTACATGAAGCCTTGAAAGATGGGAATTGGGCTCAAGCCATGCAAGAGGAAATGAATGCGTTGGAGAAAAATAAAACATGGGAGGTTCTTGATAGACCTAATGGAAAGAAAGCAGTAGGGTGCAGATGGGTTTATGCCCTGAAATATAATTCTGATGGAACTCTTGAGAGATACAAGGCTCGATTAGTTGCCAAAGGTTACACTCAAACCTATGGCATTGATTATGAAGAAACATTTGCTCCAGTTGCAAAGATGAATACGGTGAGAGTCTTGTTATCCCTTGCTGCCCATTACAATTGGGATATAAATCAATTTGATGTGAAAAATGCTTTCCTCAATGGTGAGTTAGAAGAAGAAGTCTACATGGAAATCCCGCCTGGTTTTGATTCTGTGAAGGGAGAAAATAAAGTTTGTAGATTAAAAAAGGCTTGTATGGATTGAAGCAGTCACCTCGTGCCTGGTTTGGAAGGTTTACTAAGGTTATGATGACCTTAGGATACAGACAGAGTCAAGGAGATCACACTCTTTTCTTCAAGCACTCCCATAATGGGAAGCTTACTGTGCTCCTTGTATATGTTGATGATATTATTATCACAGGTGATGATTTTGTAGAAAAACAGATTCTACAAACACGGCTTGCCTCTGAGTTTGAAGTCAAAGACCTTGGGAAACTGAGATATTTCCTAAGGATAGAAGTAGCTCATTCAAGGAAAGGAATTTTTATTAGCCAGAGGAAATATGTTCTTGATCTTCTCAAAGAAGCAGGAAAGCTCGGGTGTAAACCCTCTAATACTCCTATTGAGCAGAATCACAAGATAGGCTATAAAGAAGAGAGTCCTCCAGTTGATAAAGGACAATATCAACGGCTAGTTGGGAAATTGATATATCTGGCTCATACTAGACCAGATCTAGCTTATGCTGTTAGTGTTGTCAGTCAGTTTATGCACGATCCAAAGGAGAAACACATGCAAGCAGTAGAGAGAATTATGCAGTATCTTAAAGCTACTCCTGGTAAAGGATTGTTATTCCGACGTGATGGCAATCTATCTTTAGAAGTTTACACTGATGCTGATTATGCTGGATCCGTGACTGACCGTTGTTCTACCACTGGTTACTGCATGTTTCTTTGCGGTAACTTGGTGACATAGAGAAGTAAGAAACAAGATGTGGTCGCCAGATCAAGTGCAGAAGCTGAATTTCGAGCTATGGCTCAAGGCATTTGTGAGTTACTGTGGCTGAAAATTATACTTGATGATCTCAAAATAAAATGTGAGGGACCTATGAAGCTGCTATGTGACAATAAGTCCGCTATTTGTATAGCTCATAATCCGGTTCAACATGATCGGACTAAACATATTGAGGTCGACCGCCATTTCATCAAAGAGAAACTTGATAGCGGGTTGATTACCACTCCATACATTCCCACTGGGCGTCAATTAGCTGATCTATTGACAAAGGGACTTCCTTCAGACAGATTTCAAGAACTTACTAGCAAGCTGGGAATGATAAATATCTATTCTTCAGCTTGAGGGGGAGTGTTGTAAATATTTGTTATTTTATTATTATTATTAGTATTTGTTGTATTGGGCCAAGCCCATTAGGTCAAGAATTAGGTCAAGTATTAGGGTTTTCATTCTCTATAAATAGAGACCTCTTTGTACAAATTATTTACACAATTCAATAATATTTCAAATACCCTTTTCTTTCAAGTCAAGTACATATGAATTTTACTAGGGAGGAGCATTGAACCCTAGCCCAGCTTGGAAAGATGCATTTTGTGCATCTGGAGACCAGATTTTGTCCCCCAATGAACTGATCAATGCTAACATACTCACAAGTTCGTGAGTTCACCTGAGTTGGACCAAGTTCATCAGGGTCCAAGTTTTATAACATTTTGGCTCAATTTGGGGAGCTGGGGTCGTAAATCCATGAGTTTACAAGTTAACACTTGAGTTGGAAGCAACAACTCTCCTAAAACATATGCTGTAAGGTGAAGTTGTATTGATAGAATTTGTAAACATGTAAGAGAAAGTGAGACAGAATAAGAGAAACATATAGATAGTTTTACATCTCCAACACAAGTGATGATGAAAAAACTGCACTTTGCTACAAAATGTTGGCGTCTATCCCAAGGTTCTTTAACATGGTATCAGAGCCTCGCCGTCCCTCACTTTCTCTTGTGGCGTTTCGTAGCACAGGTAAGATGGGCCTGTTGCATTGTCCACTCTTCAAGCCCAATGGGCTCTTGTGTGAGGGGGCATGTTGAGATATATAGTCCCACATTGGTTGTATGTGCAACTAATGTGGAGTTTATAAGGCCTTGGGCGCTCTCACCCTTTGAGCTAGCTTTTGGGGTGGTGTATCCCAAGGTTCTTTCTTTAACAGCGTCCTTGTTGCTTTCATACAATATAGAATGACCCAGAACAAATTGCTGTGAAGTGAAAGGGTACACCCAAATCCATCGCCACAACAAACAACTTATTCAAAAGGAAAGTAGCTTTCCTACAATGCAGAATTCTAAAAGCTACTGTTTCTAAACTAGTGCTGCACAAAACACAAATATCAGGAGAAAGAGCTATGTGGGGCCTGGGAATCTACAAGTACAACATGCCATTAGTTTTAATATTATCAAGCATCCCTGCCTAGATAAAGGACTAAACCTTTGAAGGAGTCTTAGATTTCCAAATGGGCTTGTCAAGAGTAAACCTCTCCAGTAGTAAATATTATGAAAAGTTAAATAGCAGGTATTCTTCAAAATTGCTCCAAGACATAATAATATCTGAGAAAAAGTAAAAATGAAATAAACCTTCCACAGCATTTCAGAGAACCATTGGCCATGATAGCTATCCGGTCACCTAGTTCATCCGCTTCATCCATAGAATGTGTTGTTAGTAAAATTATCCTGCCCTTCTTAATTTTTTTTATTAACTGCCAAGTCAAGCGCATCGAGTATGGATCCATTCCGCTAGTAGGTTCATCAAGAACTATAACCTGCCAAGTAAGTCCAAAAGATTCCAGTTTTGTTCAACATATAAATATAAAAACGTGATGTCAATGTGTCCTACCTTACTGTTTCCAATCAATGCAATTCCAAGAGACAATTTCCTCTTCATGCCACCAGAAAGAGCTCTCACAACACTGTTGATTTTATCAGCCAGGCCCACCTGTTCATGCAATAGAAGTTATCTAGCATCCTATGTTGATTTTTAAACAAACAGAGCAAATGATTAAAAAGGAAAAACAGAGCGTGAGGCAGTAGGCAGTGCAAATTGAAATCTATTGTTGTTAGTCACGTATGTTTCTCCCCGTGATTCCAAATTTTTAAATATTGTATTGTAATCATAGTGTAATCTGAGCACAGAGAATAATCCCTCTCATAAATTTATTCATTAATCAATGTACACCACATAGCCAAACAGAGAAACTAAAAAGGAAACAAAGTAATTGAGAAATCCCAAGAATAATCTGAGATGTCAACAAAAATTAAGAAAACTAAGTAACAAGGAATTGATGGCAGGGCACTGGCTTCACCGGTCAGAGAAACAATGATGGCGGATGATGATGGCCAGTAGAGGGCAGCAATGACTGAGGTCTGTTTGAGCCCAAAAATAAAGTTTTTAAGCACAACGAAGACACAAACAAAAATGGGTCAAGGGCCTGGGCTGCAATGAAGGTGGTGAATGCAATGAAGGCAGACTAGGGTTTTTTTGGGGAAAGCAGACTTATGAATTGGGAGCTCTGATACCCAAGTCGAAACATATTATTCTTAATCTGAATGTTTTTCTTTGTTAAGTTCATCTACAAATGTTTAGATATATAGATTAACGTTGGTATAAAAGTCAAGAGTTGTTGGTACAAAAAATTAAAGATGGCTCAACTATCTTTTGACTAATTACACATGGTAGTTCTGTTCTTACAACATAGCTTTATCATGAAAGTGACCTTAAGATTTTCCAAAAACTTTTCGGAAGACATTAAGCGAGTGTTGAGCAAATTTTGTAGTTTGAAGCATGAGGTGGGAGTTTGGAGAATTATTAGAATGCTAGGTATCTTCTCGTCCAAGCAAAATGAGAGGATGCTGGGTACACTTCTATCTCATCTACAGTTGGAAATGGTGAAGAATATGCTATAATTTGGCACGAGTAATGGCATGTATCCATAGTATATCAGAGGAACTGTCCCAAGGTTATTTCACTCACAGAGTCATAGCTCTTGATGAATATAAAAGTCATACGAAGTATTAGGATTTAGGAATATACACAAACTTTCCTTGATTAGTAAACGAGCTGAAACCTAAGCACAAGTTTACCTTGGAAAACTTTTTACATGTGCTATCAAGCTTAAGTAATTACAATTCAGCATAATTTTATAATAACTTTTGTACTTAAATTGTTTTTGTTAGGTATAATATAAACTATTCATGAGTGAAACCTAACAGCTTAAACTTTTGGGAGAAAGGGTTCATGACATGGTATCAAAGGCTCTATGATCAAGTAGAGTTCAATCATTGTCGCCGCCATTTTTCTAATAAAAAGTGGAATTTCAGCACAAGAAAGATGCCGGATGATGAAGCTTTACCCATGAGCTTGTGCATTGTCTACGCTTCAAACCCAATACAAAAAAAATGCTCTTGCGTGAAGGGGCGTGTTAAAAGATAGACGAAGCTTTGACTGTGGTTAGAGATATAATATCAAAAAAAAAAAAAAATCATATGCCTTTACCCAACAGCTTAAGCATTTGGAAGAGTTCGTTCATGAAAATTTACATTTTATTTATAGCAATGAAGGATTTTATTAAGTGTTAAGACTCCAAAAAATAAGACTAAAGGTCTAACAACAATGCCCCAGTCAATTAGATAAGCTTCCATTTTACCATTTCAATTTCCTTGAAATGATCAACAACGCTTTCTCAATCATACTTACAGATGTTTGTGATGAAAATAAGAATTCTTGAAATCAGCAAACTCACCTCATCAGCCATGTCAGTAACAACATCATCCAATGAGTCTTCCTCCGCACCCTTTAATATGGCAAATAGTTCTAAATGCTCTCTCACCTGCATGAAGCCAATGGAAGAATTAAGCATATTTTACATTATTAAATTGAAAGGTGTTTATAAATAATAACAAAACAAAAAAATTCAGTAACATGACAATCTAATCAGAGATCAAAAGCTAGGTTTATATCTATTTTTATAGAATTATATCTGCAAAGAGAGAAAGGATGTTAGAGGAAGAACCCTTATTTCTTGAATGGATAAGTGTATAGCATTATTCATCTCAGTATTGTTTATAGTAGGGAAAAAGACCATGTAAAACCTGTAATACAAGTAGTGATGGACAGAAATTTTGGAAAGTGGGAGCAAGAACAAGGGAAATATACACACAATGATAAATATAGCGTTTGATACACATTTAAAATATAGTAACATAAAATAATAAAAGATAAAGTTATAATTATTTCCTACACAATTGCATAGAAATATAAGTCACAACTCTATCAGAATATGTTGATTACATTGCCATAACAGCTACATCGCAGAGCAGATGCAAACGCAAAATGGCTGAAAGCCCACCAAAATGAAACAAACAAGAACATATTCACAAGAAGTTCAGCTTATGAATTAGGTGTATACACAAGGTATGCATTTAGCTATAGAAAAAACGGCTATGATTAATATTCTGAAACCAGCATTCAAACAAATATACAGACAATAATAATTAGACAAATGCAGAGAACAAAAAATAAAAGCATGCTTCTACTTACAGTCAATTCAGGAAAGAGTATATCATGTTGTGGGCAAACACCCAAAATCTTCCGTATCTCATCCTACAAAACAAGACAGTTGCATTCTGAATGGACACAAGAATAAGCAAATATTCCACAAGAAATGGAAAAGCAACAAAAAAACTCAGAAAGAGGATATCCATGTCTGGCTGCTCAGCAGAAGAAAAGAAGTTACAAATCCAAATTGAGACATATTTCATCATTACCAACATAAATATTATATACATCCTTGACACCCCTGTAAACTGTGGTTTGCAAGTCGGATGAGTTTGTAGCAGCACAAGAACTAAGTAGTAAAGAACATTTGAAACCTTGTATTCAGCAAAATAGATTAACTGGAGTTTAACTGTTTATTGCTCCATCTTTGTGTAGATGGCATTGTCAATAAACCACTCCGCATTAAACCCCGACTAGCAAGAGTAGGGATGAGAGCAATCTTTATATGCACCCTTATCCTTACATATTTGCAGAGGCGGACAGTAGGATCGAAAAAAGTTTGTTTAGGATTGAAAAAGAAGGATAAGAATTAATGGAAGTTTGTTTAGGATTGAAATAGAAGGATAAGATCGGTATTGGGTGTCCTAAAAATATAAACTTCTAGGATTTCCAAACTTATGTTCCAAACTTTTAGGATTGAAAAAGAAGGATAAATCGGTATTGGCCTCTAGTCCAAACACACTATTCATTGCTTATGACAAAAAATAGAAGTTTGTTTAGGATTGAAAAAGAAGGATAAGATTTAATGGAAGTGTGCTTTATATGCAATTTTGGGGTGTATTTGGTTGGTGAGCAACACTGTTCATGGTTGTCTTTTACCCTTACATTTGTTATGGGATAATATAGTGCTTATGGCTTCTTTGTTGATATGCTCTAATGCTCATGGTTGCTTCTTCAATTACTAATATGCTAATAATTGGACAACTTTGTTGCATGATTGAGTCAACTTTTTTCTTTTCTTGATAAAAAATTAAATTCATTCAGACAGGGAAGAAATCACAAGGAAGAGGGAGGATAAAGGAGAGAAAAACTTCAATGAAGCAAAACTGCCCAATTCCCCTGCACATATAACAATATTTGCTTAACTTTGGTTCACTATTTTCTTGTCTTACTGTTTTCATTTTTCTGGTTAGAAAAAATCCTTATCCTCCCTGGTTGTACTTTCACTCCTTTCTTTCTGATAATAAAAACATTTTTTCATACCTAAACCTCCATTATACTAAAGTTTACAACTGCATAACAACACATATACACTTCATTTAATTACCACCGTCTTAATCATATAAGACTTTCTAAACACTAAATATTCTCCTAAAGTCCTTAACATATACTGTTTAGGATGAGCACACAAGAGACTGTAGCAAACAACTTACAATATCTGATACAATGTTCTTTCCAAACACCAAAGCATCCCCAGAAGTAGGAGGAAGAAGACCAACAAGCATTGAGATTGTCGTGCTTTTCCCAGCTCCATTATGTCCTTCAAAGAAAACACACAATCATAGAGCAACAACTTTTTCTCGCCAATAATATATAAAACTTAGTAGTGCAGATAAAAACAAATTAAAAAAGTGTAAGTTATGAGATCCTCTTAAAACAATAAAACCAAAAAAACAATAAATAGCAAGAAAAAAAAAAACATTAATACAGAAGGAGACTGCAATCTCTCTGAATATCCATCAAAGCCATACCTCATTTAACCATTGACTAAGCATTGGAAAGAAGCAAAAAAGGAAATCTTATCCACAGTGCAAGGTGGAAGACACTAACAACGTAAAAGTAATATCTAAAAAATTTAAACAAACAATAAATTAAAATCGACAAATTCTAAAAGTTTTTAACATTTTAAACCTTCAAAAAATCCTGCCTTTACCAACCACAATCTAGTTTTTCAAGACTCAGTCGCATCTCTATCCCACTGTTCCTCTACCCAGTATATCTCCACCATACTCTCTGACTCTCAAATTTTCAACCAAGAGCAAAATCAATTTTATCTTGAAAGATATTTGATTTTTCAATCAACAATTTCCAAGACCTATACAAACCCAAGTCTCCCATCACCCAGCAACGAACGACTTCCTTACTAGCACCAAAATCTTTAAGCCACAACTTCATTCACAGCAAAATAGAAAAAGGAACAGCAACAGGAAGCAAATTCAAATATAAAGAGAGAGAAAAGGATCGTACTGCAAAACCCTTATTTATATGTATATATATTAGTGTCTAACACTGAACAAGGAGGATTTGTTTATAACAGGGAAAGAATAGTATGTGCGTAGAACAATAGTACAAAGGTAGTAAAACTATATAAAAACCACTTCCCATCAAACCCCGACTAGCAAGGATGGGGTGAGCCGGTGAGAGCAATCCTTGTACGCAGCCTTACCCTTGCATAATTGCAAAGATGCTATTTTCGGATTTGAACCCGTGACCTTTTCAGTCATAAAAGATCAATTTTACCACTGCTCGAGGTTTGTTCTCTAAGTAGTAAAACTATAGTAGTAATAATAAAAATAATAATAATGTTAGAAAAATATAAAACCATTAATGTAACCTCACCCAACAGCTTAACCTTTTGGGTTGAATTGATTCTTTATATGGTATCAAAGCCTCCGTGACCAAGTGGTCACGAGTTCGATCCCCACCGTCCTCCATTCAGTTAATAAATAATTAAGTATTATGAAATTTCTTAGCACGGTAGGCTGAGCTTGATGCATCATCCACTTTTTCAAACTCAATGGGCTCTCGTGTGAGGGAACGTGTTAGAGAAATATAAAAACCTCACCCAACAGCTTAAACTTTTGGGTTGAATTAGTTCTTTACAAATAATAATAACAAGAAGAACTAAAGCAATCTAATAGTAATACAAGTATATCTGATTAAGTAATTTTAGAGAAATCTAATATAAAACCATAAAAAAGACCCTTATTTAACAATTTGAGCATTTAGGTTACAAGGTTGTTTAATATGGCATTATTGCTTGTAACTAAGTGATCATGAGTTCGACCCTTACCGCCCCCACTTTTCTAATAAATATTTAACTGTGGAATTTCTTTGCACGGATAGGTGAGTCTATGCATTATCCACCCTTTAAGTACGATGGGCTCTTGGTATGAGAGGGTGTATTAAATAAGTCTAATATAAAACCATTAAAATGACCCTTGCTTAACAACTGGAGCTTTTAGGTGAGAAGGTTATTTAACAGTAATACTAATACATCTGCTAGTCAGTATTTGAATTGACATGATCCGTCTACATACATCCTAACAAGATCTCTCATATGAAATGACAGTCCACCTCTATATTTGGTCCTCTCATCAAAAACAAGGTTGGACCCAATTTTTTATTTCAAATATATAAGATCTCTCATATGAAATGACAGTCCACCTCTATATTTGGTCCTCTCACCAAAAACAAGGTTGGACCCAATTTTTTATTTCAAATATATATGTTCAACCATCACTTCTCCATTAGTTATGTTGCCTCTTGTAAAAAACCACTTCAACCTAAAACCTTAAGGTATTAAGTTCATGGATCCTCTCACTTATATTCACTTGACTTAGCCCATTACCAACCAATGTGGAACTCATCACACTTGAATATCTCAACAATCTCCCTCTCAAGTGTGAAACCCAACATTGCTATGCTCCCCCTCAACCGAGTACCCAGGCCCAAAGTACTCAACCTGCCTCCTAGGTAAACACCTGGCTAGCCCTAGCCTCACCCGAAAAACTTAAGTTGTTGGATGAGACTACATTAATGGTTTATATATCTCTAACACGCCCCCTCACAAGAACTTGAAAGGTGGATGATGCATCAGGCTTAGCCTACTTATGCTAAGAAATTCCAAAAAGAAAATGGGAGGCAATGAGGATCGAACCCAGGACACCGAGGCTCTAATACCATGTAAAGAATCAATTCAACCCAAAACTTTAAGGCTTTGGGTGAAGGCCTTTTTTATCATGTGCATAACCAAGGAAGATACACTTAAGAGCCCTAGGATCCAACTTATTGCGATGTTGTTTATGAATATGGACAAAGGCAACACACCCAAACACTCGTGGCGGAAGACTCTGCAAAATGGGAACAGAAGAAAAGAAGGAAGTTAAGGAATGAATAGGACGGATAATGTTAAGGACTCGTGAAGGTAAGTAGTTGATCAAAAAGGCTGCAGCTAACACGGCTTCTCCCCAATGAGGACCAGGAACGAATGTCTGAAAAGTAACGCTCTACGACTTCAAGAGGACGATTTTTTCTTTTAGCAGCCCCGTTTTGTTGAGGGGTATCAACACATGTGAGCTCATGAATCTTACCTCTGTCTGAAATGAATTGCGACAGACGTTGGTTGACGTACTACCATTATCAGATCTTAATCTTTTAATATTTTTACCAAATTGAGTCTCGACCATGTGATAAAATCGGATAAATATCTCTAGTACTTCAAACTTGTCTTTCATCAAGAATATCCATGTCACCCGAGTACAATTGTCAATAAAAGAGACAAACCGCTTTGCACCTGAAACACTGTGCACTTTAGAAGGGTCTCAAACATCAGAATGAATCAGAGAAAAAGGTTAAATACTTTTGATAGCACGAGAATGAAAGGACACTCGATGGTGTTTTGCAAATTCACAAACATCGTAATGAAAGGTCTCAACTGACTGATTTAGAAATAGAGAAGGAAACATTGACTTCAAAAGACTAAATGGTGGGTTCCCCAAACGCTTGTGCTGGAGCCAAATCATAGATTCTGTCGTAGAAGGATGACGTGTCATCAATAGCTGATTTTTGGTATCATTTGTAGCATGTTCTGGAAGGAGATAACCCAACTCACCCTGTTCCTTAGCAACTCCAATTGTCTTCCTCATGGTAAGATCCTGAATAACACAATGAGAAGGGGAAAATGTGATAGAACAATTCAAATTAGTTTTAAGCTTTTGAGTGGAGATAAGATTAGTGGAAAGCTGAGGAACATAAAGAACATTTTGAAAAAACAAGGAAGGTTGAATTTGAATGTTACGAGAGCCAATAACTGACTTTTGGGATCCATCGGGTACGGCTATAGTATGACTACCAATAGTAGGATGATAAGAAAGAAAAGACTCAGCAAGACATATGATCAGTTGCACCAGAATCCAAAATCCACGAGGTTTTAAAATCAGTGCAAGAAACAAGAAGAGATGTAAAATGTATGTTCTTACCAGACAAGATCAAAGAACTGTCAGATGGCTTACACAGATTATCAATAGCGACCTTAAGCTACTCCAACTCCCCTTGCCGAATATTCACATATGGAGAGACATGTGGAGGCTGTGTAACAGTCGAATCACCATCGAAATAGGCCATAACACAAAAACAAAAAAAGCAACAAAGTCAACCAAACGCACACCCAAACAACTTCTGACTCCAGCGATGAACAGTGCGCGGTGAACAGTGCGCGGCGAACAGTGCGCAGTGAACAGTACCAGCGAACAAAAGAGTCAAATAAAGGTGCTCTCAGTCCAAAAGTCCCCGAAAAATTTTCCGGTGGCGGCGAGAGGCAAGCAAATAGAGTTCCGCTCTAAAAGCAGCAGTCGCGAAAGCAGAGCCCTCAGAATCGAGAGCTCTGATATCAACTTAAAAAGAGGAAGTATAATATTATATTGACAAAGCCCAACCTCACCCAAGAGCTTAAGCTCTTGGGTTTAATTGGTTCTTTACACCTCTTAATCAACCTCTAATCTCTGAACTACATTAACAGTTTTTAACTTTTCATTAAAGCATTAACCAATTCTTTCCGCAAGAACTATGAATCATCAACTGACAAAAGATTTTTTGAATTATGAGAAAACTCAATAAGCAAATAAATTATTAAGAACTTATAGAAGTAACACGCCTGTACACCACAATAATATAAAAGGTAGTTTTTACATCCAAGCCTTATATAGAGGAACAGAGCTTATACATCCTTATATATATATATATATTATATATACATGATAAAAATATAATATGTAAAATATATATTATGAAAAAGAAATAAATCAAATTCTGAATGAGAAAAACAACTTAAGAAAGAAGAATAACTGTACTCACCTAGAAGAGCAAGAATCTGACTTTCATACAACGTCAGCTGTAATGAGTTAACGGCACAGCAATCCCCTCTCTTAGTAGCATACACTTTATGCAAATTCCTGATTTGAATGCACCTAAAAGTTTAAAGACAAAAAAAATGATCAGAAAGAGATAATGTATCATATGACACCAAGTTGATGCTCTAGAATTGTATCATATACCTGCCATCAAGCTCCTGTTGTTTCATATCTAAGCTTATTGATTCTATAGCAGCTTTATAAGTATCTTCCCCCAAAAGATTCCCTTTTGACCCGGAATCCATACCAGCAATTTTAACTTTAAAATTGGAGGAACAATGTTTTACAATATTTTTCTTCCTCCAGAAGTCCTTTAGGAAAATAAAGTTCCATGGATATTGTAGTCCATACTCTCTTGGAAGAACCTTCAAGATATGCAGAGTTTGAAAGGTTTTATCATTCACATTGAAAATTGAAAAGACAATGCCTTAAATTAAAAGAAAAAAGAAATTATCTGAACAGTATTAAGCTCCTAACTTGCAAGTCTTATTGTTATTCTATAGAACTTTACTTTTAGCCGAAAAGGAATTTTGCAATCATACAAAAGCTTTGATGCACTACTTCATTTCATCCACCATGTTCTGATTTTATAGTTTACATCCTCATCAATCTCTCCACTCTTGTGTCCCTATCCCCATTGAAAAGCATGTTCAAATAGTCTATCCACCTTTCTTTAACTTTTGTATCTCTTACCAAAAGTTTTTTATTTTCATCCTTGATACATCTAACTTGGGTAGTTTTTACTATTCTTATCATTTATATTTGCAAGTTTATAAATACCTTTCCACCATCTTTGCTACCATGATTTTCGTACAAATCGGAGAAAACCTTTCCTCTAGCCTCTCGTATATCTTTCTTAGCATTTCTTCAAGCCAATCTAAATTTTTGAAAATTCTCATCATTAGGACATTTACAAACATCTAAATCAATCATTCTTTTATTTAATTTCTTTCTACACCTCTTCATTCCACCACCAAGTTTCCTTTAATTGAAATCCATTTCATTTGTTTTCCCTAATACCTCCCTTACACCATTTTGGATATACATAGCCATCTCATTCTACATTTCATTTGCTTCACTGTCAAATTGCCATGGTCTTTCCTGAAACATTCTTTTTTTAAACTTTATTTGTTTCCATCCTTTAACTTCCACCATCTATTCTTGGGTTTTGAGCACTCTTCCGCAATTTATGTACTTTGTTTTCTAGGTAAATTACCAAACAGTAATGAAACCATATATTTCCTTTGCAGTGAGCATGTTAAACCAACTTGTTGAGTCTCCATGTGACTCTCATTGGGATTCAGCTGTCAGGATTCTCGATACATTAAAGAAGCACAAGCAAAGAACTCATATATAAAGATAAGTGGTGTATGGAGATCTGTGATTATACATACAAGAGCAAGAAACAAACTGTATCAAGTGCTCTAGCTGAGTACCGAGCAATAGAAACTACAATTTACAAGTTCATTTGGTTAAAGTAATTGAACAAAGAGTTGAGTATCTATGAACAATTGTCGATTAAACTAACTTGTGACAATCCGACAACATTACAGATATCCGCAAATCCAGTCTTCTATGAAAGAACCAAACACATTGAAATTAATTGCCATTTTGTCCTAGAGAAGATTCAATTTTGGGAAGATCAAAACGACATTAGTTAACTCCCATGATCAACTAGTAGATAAACTAGATATTTTCAATAAAGCTCTTAAACGTCCGAGTCAATTATATTTGTAATAAGATTGGTGCATATAACATATACGCACCAACTTGAGGGAAAGTGTATAAATATTACAATGTCTTATTAGGATTAATTAATTAGGGTCAAAATGTAATTATTGTAATTGATTCTCACATCAATACATATAAACTATATATAGTGCATGCGATCTGATTAGAAAAAAAATTCACTCAAATCTTGGATTTCTAAGTCTTCCTATGCTTATTATACCCTGGTAAGGAGCAAAGGATTGAAATGAACTTAATCTAGACAAATGCAGACTACCAGCTAGGAGATAAGGAGAGGCACTATAGAGTGATAAACTTCCATTCTAGTCCAATTATTCATTTAGTGGAAATCCTCAAATAACAAAAGACATACCTTATCAAAATAGAGACCAATTGCACAATATAGCAGTGTATCAAGTATCATCATCAGAAAACATGCAGAAAAGTTCACTCCTGATGATTCCTGTAAGACAAATATCTTAGAAATTTATTTTTTTTGGTGTGGGGGGGGGGGGGGGATAGGTCAAAAAACTAAAGGAAAAGGCCCTATTGCACAAATTCACCCGCCATATGTTGCTCCAACGAAGTCCAACATGAGCACGTTCATAATCAGCAAAGTTGACAGAACCGAGAGCAAAGGCCGTTGGTGAAAGCAAAGAAGCAATAACCTTCAAGACCCTAAGGTAGGCAACCTCAAATGAATAAAATATACACTCTAATATGAAAATTTGGATTACAACTAGTTATTGAAAGGACAACCACTCACATTGAAACTCCCTCGTCATTGACAGTGTAATAAGGCAAAAAGGCACCAAGAAAAGACAGAGTTCCAACAGCTACAGCTGTTTTGGCTCGTTTGAAAAATGTTGATATAAAAAATGACAGCATGATTGCACTAAGCCCAAAAATGAAAAAGTAGGCAAACACCAGTGTCTTATCGCTATACTTGAATAAATTATCCATGGTGCAAGCTGTAATGATCCCCGAAGAAATTGCGAACTGTAAAGATCGAATTATGCAGAAATGAGAACAACAAAATAATTCCTTGATCTAGAAAAGGAAGAAACAACTCAGAGAGTCAGTTATATAATAATTTCAAGTTAAAAAACTACTTGGCTTAAGGAGTTCAATTCCAACAAGATTTAATGGAGCACCCAAGCAATTTCTTTTACTTCATACCACACCAGCAACGATGTCAACAAGCCAACAACATACACTATTCAGATTTTCTAGAGACAAAAAATCCATTCCTTGTTTCTTCTGCTTTTAGGTTGAGTAGTTATTCAAAGAAGTTCATTATAATTCATTCATCAATTCATGCATTCCAAATAGTGCAAGCTGATCAAGCAGCTTCGGCGCTGTTAATTTTTCTAATCACAGAAGGATAAAAGGTCCTCTTACAAACATAAGAAGAGAACCAGATAGAGGAATTAAGAACCGTACAACATAGAAATGTGATATAGGCATGGAAAAAGATCCAAAACAAGGATTCTCCCAACCACTCATCCTCCCAAATCCAGAAACGGTAACATTCCCCACTCAAGGACAAAAGACAAGGAATAGAAAAGGGGTATATCAGCAAATGAACTTTTACGAACTCCCATGAGTAGTGTTGACCCTTGGGACTGACATCCCATCAATATTGTATATTTTAATACTTGCTCCATTTTTTGTGCCAAATGGAATGATGTTCCAAAAGAAAATACCACAAGGTCCACAACCATTTAGCCACGAAAGCAATATTCTTGGAAGCCAGATTCCCTAGACCTAAACCAAATTCCTTTATAACACACCTCCCAATTAACAAGATGAAAATGCAACCTATAAAGAGAAAGTTGAATCCCAGATTTTTAATCATAGAACCATTCAAGCAAATTCTAAAGAAACACAGATTTAGGAAAAATCAAGCCAAGTCTAGCTCAAATGCCAAGAATTCGACCTTTGTTCAAACCTCTTTCTATGAAATTTGAGTTCAAAAGCTCCAGATCAAGCTCAAGCTTATTAAGCCTCACATCATATTCAAACTTAATATTATCAAGCTTTAATCGAGCCAAGTTGAGCCCATGGAGCTTGTCAATTCAATTGCTACCTTGATTAGATTTAGGTACAATCCAAATTTATATGTAATTTCCACTTTGTGATTCTGAAGAATGTCTTCTACCTATTTTTCTCTTGCTAGAATTTTTGCAGTATTAAGCGAATTTTAATTGGAGATATCAAGGACCAATTCTCCTAATTAAGCTTTCAAGGTGAGGTCCCAAAAAGGTATTGTCCATCACACTCCCCCTCATTCAAGATCCTTTTGGGTTTGCAAAGTGGACAATATACAAATCTACTTTGTATTGAAATTTAATTTACTTATGAAGAATGGGGGTGGTAAAGATCAAATTTCTTATTGTTGGATCACGGAGGGTCTAAAACTATGTTAATTGTTAGGAAGCATCTCTCCTATGGGCTAAAGCTTTTAGGTGTAGGCCTAAGAATAATTTTATATCCCTAACAAGTCAAGCTGTATTTTGGCTTTTTTGTGGCCCTTTGCTAATGGTCTTTTCAGGAGGATGACACTTTCTGATATACAGACATACGGGAGATCTTTGGTTTGTCCATACAACTTGCTTTTCATTTTGGTTGCTTTTTGTCTATGTTAAGTGGATGTTTAACTCTCTAATCTCCATTTTCTAATAAAAGAACAATGTATTTTGGCATAGAAGATACGTAGAAAGGAGGATAAGGCACCCTCTTAAAACAAGGAAAGTAACAAAACAAAGATAACAAGAACAAAACGTTAGCACAAAAAGGAACCCCTCTGTAAATTCAAATGAAAACCATGGGTCAGTACCCTTAAAAGAGAAAAGAGGAGAAATACAATGATAGAAGGATATGATATTGTCCTAAACACAAAAAGTAAGGAAAATACTGAACATTCAAGTATGAGAAGCCAAAGCACAGAACATCAAAGTATTGAAACCTGCCCTAGGGGAATAGGGTAGTAGAGGTCTCAAGTCAACTTCTCAGACAGCCCCTAATATTAGATTGGACCTTCCAACTTATTCATCCCGACAGAACAAGATTGTGTAAAAGTAAACATAAAAAATAAGCAAAAGAAAAAATTATAGTGATGGAATAGCAAATGACTTACCTGCAAAGAATATGTAATAAACCAAGAGAGATGAAATATACCATCTTTCAGGCCCATCATATAGAGTCCTTCTTTAATCTTCTGTTCCTGTAAATTGGAAAAGAACTTAATAAAGAGAGGATCACCTTTTATATCCCAAAAAAAAAACCAAGAAAAGGAAAAATACACATAATATCCTCAAAATAAGGAAACACTAATCTATGTATCAAAAAAAAAGGAAACACTAATATGGCTAATAAAGGAAACAAATAATTACAAATATTTTCCATATTTACAAGAGTAAATCAGAAAGCTAATACTAAATATCAAATAACCAAACCTTCTCAAACACGGAATAACTGATCAGGCGAGATATTGGATAGAGAAAGCCCAGTAAGTACCTACATATACAATTACAAGTCCTCATTTAAAAATATAGCTTGTTGGATATACAATCTAATAATGCTCTGTAAATACAATAAAAAAATTTCCAAGACAAGCTTACAATATTCCCATGACTTTCTTTACGATTGACTGGAACTGGTCATCAGTGTACTCTCGAGTGGGAAATGGAGCTACTCGTATGCGAGCAGGGTTAAACTGGGTCCATGGAATTTTCAAAGAGAAATCAGTGTCATAGAAGCTTGGCAGAGGAAGCTCTACCCTTTCAGCACTCGAATTTAAGTCATACTGCTGAGCTATTAATATTATGAATGAATCAACCATTTGTTGGAGCTACAGAAAACAGGAAATATCAATGCATTAACGCCTTAACAAAGTATAGATATCAAATTCACAATAAACCATATTCACAAATGGAAGTGATGAAGATTCATTCATAGCAGAGGGAAGCAAGGAAAGACAAAAGAATGCAAGGTTACAGAGAGTATAAGTTTACATGTGCCATATATTAAAAAACAATTTTAAGTAACATTTAGCATAACTAATGAAAATAAATTGTTAATGAAATAATGATCAAGGTAAAATGTAGCTTCCTGAACTTTCTTAATTTTCAACCTAAAATATTTTTCTCAAATTTACATATTAAAACAACAAGCAACTCATTCTGGAGTGTTTTCTGCATGTACTACTTCGAGTTTTTCACTCTATTAAGAGGGAGAGGTTTCTTCTTGACAAGCCCGTTTGAAATTCTAAAACTTGCTCTAAAGTCAAGTTTTTTGTTTGGACAATGGCACTTAATAGGTTTAGCAATAATGACAAGTTGAAGATTTGTGGGCCTTCTCCTGATATTTGGATCATGTGCAATTTCGACACAGTGGCGCAATTATTTCTACATTGCAGAACAATTACTTGCCTTTGGAATAACATGTTTGGTGTGCTTGATGAACATTGGGTGTTCCTCCGCCCTTGGGAGAAGTTATTTATGGTTAAGTAGGGGTGAAAGTGGGTCGGGCCGGCCTATAGGGGCCTACGGCCTAGCCTATATCAGGTCAGACTTGGCCTATTATATATAGTCAAATTGAACAGATTCGGGCTTTTAAAGAAGCCTATTTAGAAAGTAGGTGATAGGCTTTTTTTTATATATCGGGCCTATAAGCCTACAGGCCGGCCTATATCATATTATTTATTTTAAATTAAATAAAATAATATTATTCACAATAGTACCAAATGGTGATAATTCAGTTGGTGCATGTAAGCTAAGTAGGTGGTGGAAAGAGTTAGGTTCGTTCCCTCGCCAATACTATCTTTGAGAGTGACATAAGATCTTTACCAATCTCTACAGTACCATCAAAATCAACATTTAGTGCTGAAGAAAGAGTTATTAATGCCTATCATTTTAGCTTGGTTGAAGATACCATTCAAGCTTTAATATACGGCGTAGATTGGCTACGTAATAGGTATGACTTGAAGAAAAAACAAAAGGTATAAATTTAATCAATTGAAATCATTTATAATTTAATTATATTCAATTAAATTTTAATAGAAATTTGGCTTATTTTTTATGTAAGAGGAACCAACATCTCAGCATGTGAGATTGCCTATATGAATCTATTAAAATATTTTTTGTTTCTTAATCTTGTTTTTTTTGTTTCTATTCTTTATTCTTTTTTTTGTTTTCTACATTTAGAAATTGTTTGCCAACTTATGTAGTCTTGGAATTGTATTTGTAGGGGAGAGAAGACGAAGAGAAGTTTTTGGCTATTACAAGCATCATGATGTGTTTGTTGGATTTATGTAGTTATTTTAATTTACATAGTATAGATTTGTTTGTTAGATCTGATAAAATATATGTTATTTAGTTTGAGCATTTTGCTTTTGAAAGTGACCTAAATGCAGATTGTGATGAGTTTGTTGTGATTCATGGTTCTGTTTGGACCTTGAAATTGTGATTTTTGGTTTAGCAACAGAATTTGAGTATTTTGTGAAGTTGATTCATGGTTATGCTTGGAAATTAAAAATTAACAGGCTAATGGGTCAAGCCAGGCCATTTTTTTTTTATAAACGGGTCAAGTCAGGCGAACAGTTGGACTCGTTCTAGGCTCGGGCCAGGACAAATTGAAAATTTTTGGCATAGGCTTGGGCTTTTCGGGGAAAAGCTTGGCCCAAACCAGCCCATTTTCACCCTTATGGTTAAGTATAAAGGCTTTGGTGGAAATGAGGCCATGATTCTGTGGCAGCATGCAGTTTATCCTATTCTATGACGTAGTAAATTGGAGTTAAAGGGTGTCTCTTTGTCCCTAAATTTGCATAGGGATATGATTGTGTTTATGGCTGTGCAATTTGGAAACAGGGGCGCATTATTTCTACATTGTAGGACAATTACTTGCCTTTGGAATAACATGTTTGGCGTGCTTGATGAACATTGGGTGTTCCTCCACCCTTGGGAGAAGTTATTTATGGTCAAGTATAAAGGCTTTGGTAGAAATGAGGCCATGACTCTGTGGCAGCATACGGTTTATCCTATTCTATGGTGTAGTCGATTGGAGTTAAAAGGTGTCTATTCGTCCCTAGATTTGCATAGGGATAGGATTGTGTTTATGGCTTCTCTATGGCGCTCTAGGCTGTTACGCAGGAGTATCAACCTTGATATGCAGAGAGGCTGAAAAGCCTTTTGCTGCATTCCTTGTGTCCGTGTCCCCAAGTTGTATTTTCCCTAATCTATCAAATAAAATTAAAGCATTTGTGACAATCATGGGATCTAATCTTGGAAACAAGCTCTCCACTCATGGACATAAGGCTTTGTACATCTCACCCTCCTCAGACCCCATAATGGTTGAGAGCCCTGTTGACTAGGCTGCCCTTTCTATCTGTTTGGAGGATGTCCTGTCCTCCCCCTCGTTGTAATTTCCTTAGCCCCGCCAATAAAATTGACAATGTTGCTAGAAAAAACACAAAGCAGAGGAACAAACATGGCCAATCAAAGAATTTTCTACTTTTTAATTAAACACATGCAAGACACAATAAATTCTTACACCTCCTGAAAATTCCTGTAATTTGTTCTGCATTCAGACTTAACAGTTCAAAATAAAATAAAATGTATAACTGAGCTTTCCAAGATTCAATCCAACATATCTTTCTGTGCCTAATCCTTGCTTTTAGCAAAGAAGACAATAAGTCTGTGTGATAATTTTATGCATCAATCAGCAGATCCCAAAAATGAAAAAATAATCATAGGTCCTATATATATATATATATATATATATATATATATATATATATATATATATATATATAGTTCCTTCAATATTAATCTTCCAAATCAAACAAATACTAATCTCATTTTCTAATTCTTTTCTTTCATGAGTTTGCAATAAAGAACTACTGACAGTTACACTGGATAAAATCAACCAATGCTGTAATTCTTCTCCAAAGCAATAAGAGATATTCCAACAATTCTATACATAATTGCATTAGTGAAAATTTTCCTCCTGCAATTTATTATAGTTTACATTTCATTGAAAAGATCATGTTTCTTCTTGTCAATTCATAATAATATGCATATGTAAGGTTTGAGCAATTCCAGAAAGAGATAATTATAAACTTCAGTTTTTTACAGCCTTCACAAGCAGTGCTTAAAAAGTTAAGGATCTTTATAATTAATCTTTTCACACAACACTCATGCACACTAATATGTCCACAAAACATATGTGGCAGCCAATAGCAACCATCTATTTCAAGTTAAAGAAAGACAAATCACAAGGTAAAAATCCCCTTGCCAAATTCAAGGATACTAAAATAAAATTTGACATATATTTGAATAATAAAATACACAGCAGCAAGCCATCACTGCAATATATAATCATGCACTAGATAATTTCAACATTTACTTACTAGAGATAATAAGATACGTGTTTGGGGGGAGGGGGGGCAAGAACGAATAACAAAATATCAGAATGAGAATAAAGCAAGCATACAGTAAAAAACCCGCTGAAACTGTATTGCATTGTTGGAACAGCACTAACACCAAGTTCCAAGTCATTAAGAAAAGGGCCATTTGTATCCATTATTGTTGTAACATCTGGGAAACCAGAGAAAGCCCACGTATGATTGAGGCGGATGCTATAATCAAATGACCTGGGACCTTGTTCATAAAATACAACTGCTCCTTTAATTTTGGGATTTGAACAATTCCTAAACAGTTCAAAGGGAAATAAGTAAAAATAATCAGTAAAACAGCCCATATATCGGTTTCTCAAGGAACTTCAAATGACTAAGAAAAAGGCATCATTTTAATATTTCATGTTAAGCAAACACTAGCTTATAAAAATTAGTGTAAAGACATTGTTAAAACTAAATAAAGTTATAATCTAAAAGAGCTAGTCATATGAATAATAATTCCATTATTAAAGAAAAATAAATTTTATTGGAGGGAAGAGAAAAAATAAAGTAACTATAATGGGAGAGAAGAGAAAGAAAGTGGCTAATTTCTGTTTTCCACAATGAAAAATATTGACAGGAAACCTGCATCATGATCAATCAACAATTCAACACATGTATTCAAGCAGCACAAAATAAAATCAATGCACGAACAAATTAGTAGACTACAAGAACCAAAAACCCTAATGTCAAGTAACAGGAGAAGCTTTATTTTATAGGAGAGAGTTTGTTCACATGAATAAAGCATATAGAATCTGGACTGAAGGTAACCCAGAATACTAACAACAAAATAAATAATCTGCAAAGCAACATAAACCTCAATAACCTGGAACTCTAAAATTATGTAGAAATCTCAAAATTTATTCTACGTTAGCTTGTCAGTATCCTTCATCTCTCCTAGTTATGTAACAAGATATTCTCTTATTTGCCTCATTATCAATGTATCATGTCAATAACATACTATTCCAGTAGCTGATAGACCTTTAAATCCAGCATAAAGACTTTATTGCGAAAAAAGGATTTTACCTTGCTTGATTGCAGATACCATAAGAATCTGAGCGGATGTAGGTTTCCAACTCTAACTCATCTTTGTATACTTTACTAACAAGCTGCACATAAGAACTAAAGTTTAATTAGCTTGAGTCATAACAACTTTTTCAGAAGAAGAATGAAGAACACATATATATTTGCTTACTGTACAATTTCTGAAAGAATAAAGGTTCCGAGAGGACTAGCTTGAAGATGCATTTAGTTGCATGAAGACACTCCAAAATAGAGAGAAGAGGAGGGGGGGAACCACAGTCTAGAAATAGCAATACAAGCCTACAATACTTTTCTGGCAAAAAGGGAGGGGGAGAGGAAATAAAGCAGTGTCTTAATTTAGAAGGGTAATGACTTCTGTTACATGGAGTGGGCCCTTACAAGTTTGCAACTCCCTTCTTTTATTGCAACAACAACCATTGATATTTTTGTCAAAATTCTACTCCTCCCTTAAACAAAGTACAATAAAATTCTGGTTACCAAAAATTTTTTTTTTTTTCACAGTAAGACTTGTATAAAATGAAAGAGTGCAAAAGAAAAGCATGTTCTTTATGATAGATCTGCCACTAGTCACAATCTGAATCTTTTAACTATTTTTCTTAGAAATTATTTGCTCAAATCAAAAGGTACTCGAACGTCCACACTTTTTTCATTGAATTTTGTATTCCAGAAAAAACAGTGAATGGAAACTAACCAGCCTAATGCTCTTACGTGACAAAAAAGGAACAATAGTCACAGAGACATGATAAAGAAGCCAAAGAAATGGAAACCCCCACCCCCAAAAAAAATAAAAATAAATAAATAAGTAAAATAGCAGCCAAAGAAGGGGTTTAAGTATGCATGACACGCAGAGAAACCACATTCAAGCATTCAACCACAGTATGTCTCAATCTTCAGAGGGTACACTTCAGGTATTTGAAGGAAGCAAAGCAAAATATTTCACCAGCATACCAGGGTTATAGTAAGCCAAGAAACCACACGCTAAAAGAAAATGAACGAATGTAGGTACCTTCAAGAGCGGAAATTTTATTGACACTATGTCTATCATCAGCTTCGTCTCATTTGTATCTGGTGTAAAAGCTAAATACTCTCCCTTATCCAACAACGATTCCAAAAGTTGTTGGAAGTTAGGCGATATACCTTTGCCTACTTCCACAAACATCTCTTTATTAATGTGCCTGCTCCATTTCCACAAAAATGTTACTCCTCGCAAAATATTAATGGAGAATGAAGTTCAGAAAGAAACAACATTCACTTCCATTTCCCTCCATATAGATCAGCTATCGAAAGCCACTTCCATTTTCTTTTACTTTCTCAATATAAAGAGTATTCAACACAAAATTCAAAATTCGTATTAAAAAATAAATAAATAAATAAATAAAACCCATGTATTTCACTCTCTTCGTTAGTTCTCCATACAACAGAGGATAGGGGGAAAAAAATAAAAACACACACAGACACTTCAAACAAATAGCAAGCAATGAATAGAAACACTGACGGTTGAGCTGGATGAATTTGCGTATCCTCTTGTGTCCTTACAGCTACTAACAGCAACACCACAACCGTGGGGAGCAAAATCTGTCATAAATTAAGTGATATGCTTCAGAATTCCAGCATTCATGAACCTTTCTTTACTAAATTCAAATGTAATTGAAGAGAAACAAACACACACACACAACAACAACAACAACAACAACAACCACCCTAAAACATGACTTTAAAATGTATTTATGCATATACCATATAAGGAACAATACATAACCGTCAAAACTATCATAAAAACGATATCAAAGCTATAAAACGCAAGAGTTAAATAAGAAGCTCAGAAAAAAATGTATAAAAAAAAATGAAGTGAAGATCAAGGAACAAAAAGAACCACACGGAATCGATCAAATTATGCAAAAGGATCAAAGTAGAGAAGCAGAGTAAAAGAAAGGAACAAGTGAGAGAAGCATGGAAAGAAAGGAGAAAGAAGGTTGAAATTGATAAGTAAGAAGAGAACCTCAGCGCAAGTAACGAAAGGATGACGAATTTTGAGGAGCCAGTTCTTCCTGAGCATAACCTTCAACTGCCTCCACGCAGTTCCCATAGCTGCAAAACCCTAGAACCAGAAACGGTGGAGTTCTATGGAGAATGCCAACGAGATCAAAAGAAAAAAAGGTGAAGGAACGAGAAAGTGTAGTACTCTTCACTCTTCAACTTCAACTCACAATTTGGTCTGAAGAGAAAGAAAGAAGAAAAAATAAAAAGCCAAAACCCAAAACCTGCTTCTCATTTTCCTTTTTCTTTTTATTTTTTTAGTTAATTAATTAATTAATTGCTGAATACCGTGCTGTGTGCAAAGTGCAAACAAACAAAACGCAACGGATGAGTTCAGGAAATATTTTATTTATTTCTTTGGGAATATATAACGAAATTTATTACAAAACATTTAATTTAAAGTGCTTGGGTGGGGTCGTGTCTGTTGTCACGGATTTACCAGCTTTCGGTTAGGGCTTGGCGCGCCGGTGGGTTGTCTTATCTTCTCGTGAGAAACGAGACAATACACCGATAATTAGTTTTGGACTTTTGGTTCACGTTTTTTCTTTTTCTTTTTTGACTGGTTCGTTCGAGATTCTTTTCGCATAATTAAATATACCAATATAGGAAGGAATAAACTTGTCTTGACTTTGATTCATGTACCATTTACTTGAGTTTTAAAATGGATAAACTAAGTTTATTAAAAGAAAGGTAAATTAAAAAAAATTGATTAATATGTCATTATATATTAAATTATTATATATTTTAAAATATTTTTAGTATTTTTTAAAATATATATTATTCTTAACTTTTCTTTTTTATCCATATTTTATTAAAATAATAAAGCACATTTAAATATTTTTCTTCTAATCTATATTTTTTAGTTATATCAAATTAATTACATCTATCTTCTTTGTAATTTTATTAATTTTTTAAATTATACCCTTTAAATTTTTACCCAAATTTAGAAATTTTCATACAATAATTTTACTAATGTTTTAAAAAATCTCTCCATCCGCCCGATATCTATTTAATGTCATTTTATTAATCAATGGACAAGATTTCGCAAACTTTAAATTATATGTAATTTACACAAAAATAAAATAAAATTGTCAAAACACTAAATGACTTTTCACTGAAATGTAAAGAAAAAATCAATCTCTAACAAGTGTTCATTTAGCACGAGAAAATTGACAATTTTGTGCTGAATAATCAATCGGTTTCTGGTAAATTAGTTTAATAAATTTTTTAAGAATATAAAAAAATTAAATTTATGGAAAATTATTCTTTGATAGAGACAGAAGTTTTGTGGTGAAATATTTTTTTCTGAAATAATTTGTCTTAAACTTGGCAAAAAAATCAAGCATTTTGTTGTAATTATAAGTTTAAAGCGTTAGAACGTAAAATTAGTTGAACGATGTAAGATTTTTATTTTTTTCACATTTAATAAAGAATGGGGACTGTATAAATATTTTATTTTTTTGGGTACATCCTTTATAATCCTCTTTAAAACTTCGGAAATGCATACACCACAAGATTCAAAGTTTAAATAATTCTTTTATTCTTCATGCAGTTATTATAGAAATATTCACTGACGTACATGATAAATTTATAATTAAATTGGTTACAAAAAATAAATATTTATATTTAAATTATAATATAACTTTTTATTCTGTTTATTATTTGATAATTCATACACAGCACAAATAATTATGTGCTGAATGTTTTTGTACGCGTTAATAATGGACAAAATAGGACAAAATTTATTATAATATTTTTAGTAATATATACTGTTTGATTTGCATTAAAAATGCAAGGATAAGATTATCAAAAAAATGTAAGGATAATATTTTGATATTTTTTATTATTTTAAACTTATAAATTAATTATTTTTACACTCTAATATCATTTAAAGTTTATTAATAATATGTTCAGTTGTTTTTCTTTAGGACTTGTCTGAGAATTAGTTTTAGTAGAGGAAAAAAGGAAAGAGAAAATTTTATTAATCTCTTCTCTTATTTTGTGAATTTAAAAAAGTAAGGTGAAAGAATTATAAATTTTCTCTTAATTTCTAAAAAATTTCTTCGTTTGATTGAGGTGAAATTTTTTGAATACTAGAGAAATGTAATTACTAGAGAAATGATTGAAAAGTGAGTTTGGTAGGAAAATATAAAAAAAATTATTTAGTTGACCGAAATATTACCAGGAAAATTTATTTAAATTTGCAAAATCTATGTTCGGGAAAAACTTCGCACCTGTTTTTTCACTTCCTCAGTTATCTCAAAATACCACATCTCAAGTGGTATTCTTTAATAGTGAAATTCATCCAAAAATCAACGTAAAAGTCATTCCCCATCTATCCTATTTGCCTAGTATTTTTTTCAAAAACCGGAACAAAACATGGTATTTTTCAATATCCACTTACATTTTAGAAATCGATCCTAAAATAAATCTTCTACCATATACTACCTTATTTTTAAAATTTAAAATTTTCTGTATGGGATCGAGGTAGGAAATATTGAAAATCACTCACATGCCATTAAATTCAAAACCCTCTTCCTCCCAACGCTTCTCTTTCTCTACCACATCACTTCCTTTCTCTTGCTTCACCTCCGCTGCCGGACTTCCTTTCTCACCCAAGATCGCCGTCATATATCAGTGGTGTTGGAGTTTTTGACTTTTTGGGATTTGTGTATGTGTGTCTGCCCAGTCTGTTGTGCGTAACCTTAGCGGTTTGTTTCTGTACACGCATAAATTAATTTTTGAATATTCTATGACTTTTAGTTCGGGTGTGTATTATTGTGTTAAATATTAATACATATGGCAAGGGATGTTTATAATATGGGATAGGTTATTCTACTTACTATTTTTTTTTGCCTATCTCTGTCTATCATCCCTCCAACACCGTTAAATCAGAATCTCAAGAAGAGAGAGAAAGATAAATGTTAATTAAGATTCCGATGTAATGGTTTGGAGAGTGGTAGGCAGAGGTAGGCAGAAAAATAATAGGTAAAATAACTTATCTCTTATAATATAGCACATGCTTTTTTAATTTAATAATTCATTTTAATTTCTAATAAACAAATTATTCTAAATAATTCATGTACATAATTGTTATTAGTTTTTGTAGTACATAATTATATTAATTTTAAAAAAATGATAAAAATATTTTATTAAACCTTTGTTTTTTCTCTTATTATTTTTTTAATTTCCAAATAAAAAAGAGAGAATATTCATTATTTTTCTTCTCTTTCCCTTCAAACTCCCAAAGCCACGCCGTATGTAGTGTATAAAGTGGGGGTAGATTCTTTCACGTGAAGAAGTGGTCATGTGATCATGTTATTTGATCACAATCATTCATTGATAATGAGATGAGAGAGAGAAAAAATATATAATTTTTAAATAAGTAATTATGATCAAATAATATAATCACATGATCACTTTTTCACGTAAAAGATCCACTCTCGTATAAAGTTGCAATGACTTTATTACATGAGCTAATCCAGTTGAATTCCATAAGACTTCAAAGCTTCCTCATTGTCCTTGATAGGCTCTAAAACAGCAATAATGTCAGCACATACTTATTTAATTTAACAACGAAACATTATATTAGAACCATGACACTTTCCTAATAAAAGAAATTGGTAAAAAAGCAAACATGCCTATAGCAGACATACATAATGTGAAAACTTACATTCACAAACAAACATACATACATAGCTTGGGTTTTTAAATATAGAATAAAAAGGGGTAAAATAGTTCTTAACTAAACGACAAATATGATCGTTCCTAACTAAACCACAAAACTGATCTAAAGTATAGATCACTTGCTACGTTGAAGAATAAGAAAAAGCATAAAAGCACAACAAGAAGAAATACATTAATGTTGAATCAAAAACAAAGCGACGCAGAGTAGCTAAGGAATCAAAGAGTAATATTTTTCTTTCTCAGATGCCTTAGAAAAGCAAATAAAAAAATGGAGATTAGGTTTTGCAGTTATCTCAATCAAAATTGGATCACCAAGTATATGGATAAACTGAAAGGGGCTTTTTGGTAAATGGCCAGTCTTTATCCCATATTTTGTGCTGTCCTGTGACACTTTTGAACATCAAACGAAAAATAATTAATAATATTGTCGTGTCCAGTCGTTCAATTTTTAACAAAGTAAACTAACCCCAAAGAAGGGGTTCTTAATAAAGATTAAGGTGTGGTTTTGACTCTTTTTAAAAGAGTAAATTCCTATTTCATTTATTAAGATATAAGTATTTCTTATGAGGCATCGACACTTAAAAAACTCTGACATGTCGTGTTCGACACTTTCCGACACTCTCGGTGTAGGAATCTCACCAGAAATGCGGAAGCGCATCGAACCGACACGACGAGGGAAAAGATTAACCTTCATCGTTTTGATTACCTGGAAGGGCGTAGTTATGTGACCACGAACAATAGTTGTTCCTTCTATGATCGATCTTCCAGATTATCTCTCGAGGAGGATGAGATGGTTGTGTGGGCAACCGTTCAGATGATGAACGTCTACCTCTTGGGTTTGTTTCTGATGATCTGTTTACCTTGGAGGCACAAGAGGAGAAAACTATGAATATATACGCTTAGGTCTTAGACATAACTCAACCCTAAGCCTCATGGGCTCAAGTGTCACTGAAGCCCAATAGGACTTTAGTGACCAAAAGAGCATATATCCAACAATCTTCCACTTGCTCTTTAAGATACAAACTTGAGTTCGTAAACCCAAGACCATGTAGCCCATAAGCTATCATCATCTGATAATATACCCCATCTCTTGTCTCGAGCTAGCCTGGGGACCTACCATTTGTCATTGATCAAGGCTTCTGATAATATTTACAAGATTATCTAATTCAGTGCTACTCCACTAAAAACCCGAACGTGAACTCCAAGAATAATGATATTTATAACATTAATATGCATTGCCCCTTTATAGAATGTCTATAATTCATTGATTAGTTTTCTGTAACCCAATCAATTATTTATTCCCTTGACTTTGATAATTTCTCTAATGGATTACATGCACTGGCCAGTGTCTTTAATATCCAAGTACCGAAATATATCAAGTGGACATTTCCTATAAATTCCTTGTTGTTTATCTCATAAATACTGATAATCAAATAATCTCACTCCCAAAACACCGAGTTATTGGCCGTCAAAAGATCGGACCTCACCCGTTGGTAAATCAAAGAATGAAGACTATTTAATTATTTATTTAAAATAAACACAGTATTAAGGGCAACTACATAACTATAGTTATCTGAAAATTTGATTCCTTATGACAGAAAGAACAACCTTAATCAAATCTCTCCTTGATCCCTTCAATGTAAGTATTAACTCACACCAATATTTTATAATGATTCGGACAAAATCATCTCATAAAATATTGCAGCCTAAATAAAGTGCCCAACTTAATTTAATAGCTGTGAACCTATTCATCAATTGTGAGAACTTATGACCATGTCCTCCATGAACGTATCCATAGGGTCATATACTCCACAATTGATCCGGACCTTAGAGTTTGTAAATAGTGTGCCATACAAATGAAAAATACCTCATTTATAACATTCAGAAAGATAACAAAGCCATAATGTCTTGCTCAAAAAGCACAAAATAACGAAGTGAAAAATTAACTCCTAAAGCTATAGCAAATCTGGAATTCTCCCAAGACCCATAGATGTAACATGCCTCTCGAACACACGTTCAGGCAAACTCTTAGTAAAAGGGTCAGCAAGGTTTTCATCCGATGCTATCTTGGCAACCACTATGTCTCCTCTCTCAATGATATCTCGGATCAAGTGGTACTTCCTCTCTATGTGCTTTTGCCTTTTGTGATACCTTGGTTCCTTGCACTGTGCTACTGCCCCACTGTTGTCACAGTAAAGTGTGATGGGACGACTAACACCTGGTATCACCTGAAGGTCCGTTAGGAACTTCTTTAACCATGTGGCTTCCTTTGCAGCCTCAAAAGCAGCTACGTACTCAGCCTCTGTGGTAGAGTCAGCCACACATGATTGTTTGACACTCCTCCAACAAATGGCACCGCCATTAAGAGTGAACACGTATCCCGAGGTGGACTTTCTTGAGTCAATATCTCCTTGGAAATCTGAGTCCGTATAACCAACGATTTCAAGACTCCCACTAGAATAGACCAACATATAATCTCTCGTTTTCCGTAGGTACTTGAGTATATGTTTAACCGCTACCCAGTGTTCCTCTCCAGGATTAGATTGGTACCGGCTTACTACTCTCACTGCATAGCAGATATCTGGTCTGGTGCAAAGCATAGCATGCATGAGACTACCTACTGCCGAAGCATAAGGTATTCTACCCATGCGTTCTCTCTGCTCAGGAGTTTTAGGAGATTGCTCCTTAGAGAGATGAATACCATGCCTGAAAGGTAAAATTCCCCTCTTGGAATTCTCCATGCTGAACCTGGCAAGTATTTTGTCGATGTAATTAACCTGGGATAATGCCAAAACCCTATTCTTTCGGTCTCGCAAGAGTTTAATACCAAGAATATAATTGGCTTCCCCCAGATCTTTCATATCAAAATTCTTGTTCAGCCAGGTCTTTATGCCTAACAATACCTCTGTATCATTTCCGATAAGGAGTATATCATCCACATAAAGTACCAGAAAAGATACTGCATTACCTTGAATCCTTTTATACACACACGGTTCATCAGGACTTTTCTCAAAACCATAAGACTTAATGACTTGATCAAACCTGATGTTCCATGATCTTGACGCTTGCTTAAGTCCATAAATGGACCTTTGCAACTTGCATACCATTTCTTCTTGCCCTTTGGCTATAAACCCTTTTGGTTGCTGCATATAGATTTCCTCTTCTAAATTTCCATTTAGAAAAGCAGTTTTGATATCCATTTGCCAAATCTCATAATCAAGATTTGCTGCAACAGATAAGAGAATTCGGATAGACTTGAGCATGACAACCGGCGAAAAGGTTTCTTCATAATCCACACCTTCTATTTGGGTGTACCATTTCGCCACCAATCTAGCTTTGAAGGTTTCAACCTTCCCGTCTGATCCTCTCTTTCTCTTGTAAATCCACTTACACCCAATGGGTCTTACCCCTTTTGGTGCATCTACAAGAGACCAAACTGAGTTAGAATACATAGAATCCATTTCACGACTCATAGCCTCAAGCCATTCCTGAGCATCAACATCTTCTAATGCCTTGTCATAACTAGTGGGATCATCATCATTCTCAATGATGACATCCTGACTCGATTCACCCAACAAGAGATATCTTGCTGGTTTACGAATCAATCTCCCACTACGACTATGCTGCACTTGTTGCTGAGCATCTACAGGATGATTCAAGTCTGGTGGGTTAACAATTTGAGGAGGACCCTCATTTATTTCTGGATAAACCATTTCATGATTTTGTTCTTCTACAAGTGGTAACTCTACTTGTTGATTATCATGCTGAACTTCTGGTTCTGTCTCTGGTTCCTGCGTATGTTCAACTACAGGCATATTTTCCCCTCTTTGAACAACCACAGGAATAAAAGCTGAAACCGCATGAGGTTGTGGTGAAACTTGATCTGAGACTAGCTCATCAAGAATAACCTTACTTCTTGGTTTATAATTTGCTATATAGTCATCTTCTAAGAAAGTCGCGTGAGTGCTCACTATGACCTTCTTTTCTTTTGGACTATAAAACAACCAACCTCTGGTTCCTTTAGGATAGCCTATAATCATGCATACTTCTGTACGCGAGTCCATCTTATCGGGCTTCTGTTGCAAGACATGTGCTGGAGCACCCCAAATCCGAATGTGATTCAAGGTGGGTTTACAGCCTTTCCACAATTCTATTGGTGTCTCTGAAACCGACTTGGATGGAGCTAAGTTCAATAGATACATAGCAGTTTCTAAGGCATATCCTCAGAATGAATCAGAAAGAGATGAATAACTGAGCATAGATCTTGTCATTTCTAAAAGGGTTCTATTTCTTCTTTAAGCAACTTCATTCTGCTGGGGTGTCCCTGGAGAAGATAATTGTGAAACTATCCCCTCTTGGGTCAGGTAAGACCTGAACTCTCCAGATAGGTATTCACCCCCTCGATCAGACCGAAGAGTCTTAATTTGAACACCAAGATGTTTTTCTGCCTCAGCCTTGAACTCTTGGAATTTTCCAAAAGCTTCAGACTTATGACGCATCAGGTACACATGTCCAAATCTAGAGTAATCATCAGTAAATATGATGAAATACTGATACCCGGCTCTGGCCTGGACATTTATTGGTCCACATACATCAGTATGTACCAATTCCAGCTAATGTGTGGCACGATTTCCCTTGGCCTTGAAAGATCTCTTAGTCATTTTACCCTCTAAACAAGATTCATATACTGGTATTGGTTCAAAGTTCAGGGATTTTAAGATCCCACTTTTGACCAAACCGTGTATCCTGTTTGAGTTAATGTGACCCAACCTCAAATGCAAAAGATAAGTTTCATTTGAAACTTTTCTTTTCTTTGATGAGTTGATATGCTCAACATCTCTTAATTCAACATGATAAACTTCACAGGGTACAGGACTAAGGAAATAAAGACCATTAAACATTACGCCAGAACAAATAAAAGAAGACGAACTCCTTATTGAAACTGAGGAATTAAACCGGACTGTTAAACCATGTTTAATCAAACAACTAACAGAAATTAAATTCCTCTTAAAATCCGGAATAAATAAACAGTCTTCTAAAACCAAAGTTCTGCAATTATTAAAAGATAAAATAACTTGTCTCACTGCTAGTGCAGACACAAGCTCCCTATTTCCAAGCTTCAAAACTCTTTGTCCTTCACTTAAAGGCAAGCTATGTTTGAACCACTGCAAAGAATAACAAACATGGTTAGTGGCTCCTGAATCAATAATCCATTTATCATTGTAATTCTCCACTAAACAAGCCTCAATCACATGTAAATTACCCATACCTGGCTGATTCATGCGTGGGCAATTTTTCTTCCAATGCCCCTTTTGTCCGCACTTGAAGCACTTACCTTTCGGCTGCTTCATTGCAACTGGTTTGGCAACTGGAATACCTGATTTCTTCTTTTTCTTGTTCTTGTTCTTCCCCTTGGGTTTCCCC
>NW_026895336.1:0-15462 GCF_033153095.1 Gastrolobium bilobum | reverse complement strand
TAAATGCTTAAAAATTAAACAAAGTGACCTTAGAGTATGAATGGTTAGCTTCAAACTATTATAAGCATTTTCTCTAGGACCTCTTATTCTTAGACCGCTAGCAAATTTAATTGAATACTGAACATAGTAAACTTAAGGGAGATGACCATTTGAACTCCTCATCATGATGAACTTCTTCAAACTTGCCTAGACATTTTTTATTAACAGAATGACTAGGATGGAATTTTACACAAGGAAGGTTGTGTAAGGATTCTATTCATAGAAGTTAGCACATATATATACCATAGGATAACAAAAAAAGAAGATCATCCAAACAGGTTTAACATATTACCCTTAGAAATTCTCATGGCCAGGCCAAAATCAGCAAGCTTTATTTCCCCCGAAGCAGTAAGCAGAATATTCTCAGGCTTGATATCTCTGTGCACAACTCCCATATCATGACAATACTTGATGACCAACATCACTTCCTTAAGTATATTAGCAGCCCGCTGTTCAGAACAAGGGCCCTCCCTAAACATCTGGTCGACAAGTCTTCCCCCAGAGCACAATTCCATCACCAGATGAGAGCAATCAGCTTCCTCATACACTGCCAGCAGAGTCACAACCCCAGGATGCCCAGACAAGTGCTGCATTATCTCCACCTCCCTGTAAACAGTCTCATCCCCCTTCTTCAGAGTCTTACACGCATACTCCGCGCCGCCAACAAGAGACCTACACAACGAAACAGATCCATACTTTCCTTGCCCGATCCTCACCCCAGTAACATAATCATCTTCAATCTTGTTCTTCCTCCCCATCTGGGTAGCCACGTCAATGCAACCTATCTTCCTCTTTAGGCCTCTTCCCGCGGTCATCAGAGACAATGTCCCACAAGGAGGAGCAGTGGCAAAACCCGCCACCCTACTCTTGTAGGAACCAGCTGAGTCTATCTTAGTAAAAAGAAAGAAGAAGACGGGTACTCTCTGAGAGTCACACTCTTTTTGCTTAGCTAACGTTGTTTCCTTTAATATAATATAGGATGTTCCAGTTTATGTTCTCCTGCGTGCGTCACTATTTCAAGGGGTGTATTTGATTACGATTTTAAAAAATTTCCTCAATCAGTGGAATAAAAAAATCAACAGGGTCAAATTAGGTAAGAAAAATAATGAACTAGTAAGAAAAAAAATGAATATCGTCAAATTATATAAGAAAAAGCATTGAACGTGTATAAAGTAGGAACTGTTTTAAAAAACTAATGAATAACTTTAATTTGGATTTTGAAATGGTAACGCAAATATTGAATTCTGGAAATTATTGGTATTTATTCCCTTCTTTATATTGTTCAATACCAGATTAATTACCATTTAATAGTCATTATATTAACGAAATTGGACTTTTTTCCTTACACACGTTTCTCATTTTCATCATATTAATTACCATTCAATAGTCAACAAATTTCACATAAATGTTTGACTTTTTTGCAATTTATGCTTTTTTTAAAATAGAAATCGCAACTAACGTATAGTGAAAAATATTTTTTTCCTTAAAAATGCAGTTTTTGAAAGAAAAAAAAATTCAAACAAGTCCTTAATTTTCACCTCTGCTATTTTTTAAATTGTTGAAAAGTTAAAAAAAAAAGAAAGATAAAAAGCTTTTTTTGTAATATTGCTCTTAACTTTGATCCAATCTGATACGCCAATCCCATGGGAATAACAAATTGGATTTTTTCCTTACACACATTTCTCATTTTCATCATATTAATTACCGTTCAATATTGTCATCATATTAACATTGAACATGCATAAAGTAGGAGTTGTTATAAAATACTAATAAATAACTTTAACTTGGATTTTGAAATGGTAATTCAAATTTGAATTCTGAAAATCATTGGTATTTATTCTCCCTTTATGATTGGTCAATACCAGGTTAATTACCATTCAATATTGTCATCATATTAACGAAACTGGACTTTTTTCCTTACATAATTTTCTGATATTCTTCTTGACTTTCTCCCTAATTTGTTCCCTAATTTCTATCTTAGGAATTTCCTTCATCCAATACCTCACTTTGTTTTTCTTGAATTTCCTTTAATTGATTTATCTTAATTCATATCAGGAATTTTTTAAAAATAAAATAATATATACTTGATAATGGGTGTTTCCATTCCTTCACAATAATAATAAAAGTGCTCTGTTTCACTTCTACGAGAATAAGTGTTTATTTGGATGAGTTTTCAAAAAAAAATTATACCTTACTTATTTTAGAAGTGCTTTTTATAAAAGTTAAAGTTATTTAGATTTTTAAAAAATATTTAGTTTTTGAAAAAATATTTGACTTATGTTATTTTTAGAAGTTAAAATTTTCAGTTTAAAAAAATAAATAGATTTTTGACTTTTTTTATGACTTTTGCTTTTTTTAAAAGCAGGCGTCCAAACATATTTTTTCATACATGCTTTTTTTTTTTTCTGAAGAAAGACAACTTTTTGAGAGAGAAAAATTCATCCAAACGGCCCTAATAAATTTTTAATGACATGGAAGAAAATGAGAGAAAAGATTAAGAAAGAGATGACACTAATTTTTTTAATTTTTGATTTCTATTATTTTAGTTGCTTTATTTTTCTTCTCTTGAGTCAATTGAGAAAAGATTTGAAACTTTAAAAAAAAATTTCCATTTTCTCCTCTCAATCCAAAGATGAGGTTAAGGCATGACAACTATGGGATAGGATATTGTGACACCCAAGTTATGTTACACCCATGTGACACCCAGTCAATCTCACCGTTAGATCGCTTATGTTGATCCAACGGTTATATTTATTTCCATCTTTGTATGGTCATGATTTCCTAAATTTAAAGTGAAAGCATTAAATATGGGAAATCATAACCATACAAAGGTAGAAATAAATATAAAATATTAAATTTGGGAAATCATGATCATACAAAGATGGAAATAAATATAACCGTTGGATCAACATAAGCGATCTAACGGTGAGAATGACTGGGTGTCACATGGGTGTAACATAACTTGGGTGTCACAATATCCTATCCCGACAACTATATATTAGCATATGATATTAAAAAATAAAATGGTCAAGGGAATGAGAAAAAAAAATGTGAATTGTGAAGACGATTGAAAAATAATAGTTAAAAATGTGAATTGTCGTAAAAAAACTATATAATAAAATATTATAAATTTTTATATAATTTTTTAAATATAAAACTTGGTATTTCGGTTAAAATCTATTGTCATTTGCAATTTTATACAGTTGATGAAATCTATAAACAAAAGTAAAGAAATAGATTTTTATTGTGTTATCAAACGTAATTTTGATTATCGGAATAAAAAAAAATGTGTTATCAAACGTAATTCTGATTCTCGGAATAAAAAGAAAATATGTTAACAAACGTAATTCTGATTCTCAGAATTGTTCCAAGGCACAGAAATAGAAAAGAATCATTCCTTTTCAGAAACAGTGTCAGGAATCAGAATGATTGTCATGCGCAGCCTAATTGTCATTGATTATATATCAGAGCAAACATATAAAAATGCACTAACTTTTTCGACAAACATTTCAAACATAAAATTTCACTTTCCTCCCACAACATAATAAGTAATGAACCAAACATTATTCTAATTGATCTCAGAATATGTTTTTAAATGAATAATATAAATCATCATATATTATATTATTAAAAAATAAAAGGTATGTGTAATTATGATAAATGTTTGACATGTCAAATTTTTTGCCCCAATTAAAGTTAAATTCTGGCTCCGCCATTGTGTGGAGCCATTCTTTTGGACGTTAGACGGTTTTTTTTTTGTTTTCTTGCCCATCAGTGGCGGAACCACATTATGCTTAGGTAGGGTCGGAGCCCCAGCTACATTTCAGTAAATTTTATTTATTATATAAGTGCTAACTTCTATGAATACAATCCTTACACAACCTGCCTTGTGTAAAATTCCATCCTAGTCATTCTGTTAATAAAAAATGTCTAGGCAAGTTTGAAGAAGTTCATCATGACGAGCTTTCAACTGAATTGTACTTTACTAATGTTACCCTGTACATAGGAGTAAAAATTGGAGAGTTCAGATGGTCATCTCCCTTAAGTTTTCTATGTTCAGTATTCAATTAAATTTGCTAGCGGTCTAAGAATAAGAGGTCCTAGAGAAAATGCTTATAATAGTTTGAAGCTAACCATTCATACTCTAAGGTCACTTTGTTTAATTTTTAAGCTTTTAAAAATATCAGTAATTCAATTGACATATATATAAATACACACACATAAGTAAAAGATACATACATGCATACATGAGTAATTTATGCATAGCCTCATTGTCTAGAAATTTGCATTGCAGGTCAGAACTTGACGGGTTTGGCTGGGAGCCCTGCATATGTTGCACCAGAAGTTTTGTTGGGTAGATACTCAGAAAAGGCGGATATATGGAGTGCTGGAGTGCTCCTGCATGCTCTGTTGGTTGGTGTTCTTCCATTTAAAGGGGATTCACAAGAAGCAGTTTTTGAGGCTATTAAGAATTCCAAGCTAGATTTCCAAACCGGGATGTGGGAATCAATATCTAAACCTGCACGAGATCTTGTTGGGAGAATGCTGACAAGGGATATTTCAGCAAGGATAACAGCTGATGAAGTACTTAGTAAGTTTATGGTAGATTATTAATGTTTTGTAGCGTGCTTTATCTCTCTTCCTCAATGATGAATACACCAAAGACTAGTTGTATTTGGTCTGATTTTTTGTTTTTTAATCTTGAAATAATTAAAATTAGAAATTTCCAAGTTTTGTTGAAAAGTATCTTTGCCTTTCACATGAATTCTTAATAATTAGAAGGATTGCCTTGTTTTGGTTGGGATAACAGTGGTGGGAATCTGTTAATTCTCACATACTTTTGTTAGTTTTTATTATGTGTTCTTCTATGTGGTTGAGGCTCTCTTTTTCTCCCTAATGTTTTTAAACAGGAAATAAAATGACAGTACTTTTAAGTTTTAAGAACTGTTCGATTGTTTGCATGTTAAATTAATATTATGTGGTTCAATTTCAGGACATCCATGGATATCTTTCTACACAGAACGTACATTGAAGATCCTGCCCGTTGAATCAAAGTTGAAGCACCAAAATGGAGCTGCTTGCCACAACTTTGTTGCTGCACCTGAACCTAGGTTAGGAAGAAACAGGATGGATGATGGGTTCCTTAATGAGGTTTCAAGCCTTTCTTCATCATCTGAAAGTTGCAATTCAGAATATCATGATGTTTGTGTGTGGATTGATGCACTTGCCAATGCAATTTCACATGTAAGGATATCTGAACCAAAGAGGAGCAAGTTGTGGGCAGTTCCAATTCATCAGCAAGGTTTATATAACATGAGGGCTAACCTCTGTAAAGCATTTTGACCTACTGACAGGTTGACACCCCATAAACCACTATCTCTGCTGCTTTAGCTGGGGTTTTATAGTATACTTTGCCCAACACATTCTACAGTTGGCAAAAGTGGATTACATTTTTTTCCTCTAAATAATGATTACTGAGAAAACTCAGCTAGTTGTACAGAACCTGTGAATATGATATTAGTGTGTCACTGCATGTTTTTGCTCTTGCTGGAGCATGATAAATAGAATGCTATGATTTCACTTCAGTGAAAACTTGACCCTACTCATATGTTTTTTTGGAAGATTTTAATCTGAAACCATGAGTGCATAAGCGTATGTTATCCCTCCCATAACGCGCTGCATGTGTACTTATTTAGTGTTGGCAATTTGTATTTCAAGACATACTTTTTTGTACAGATGGTAGCGAGGAGTTTGACCTTGAGTCAATTATATATAGCAATGGCGTTTACTTTGAAAATGGAGTTGACAGCTGCTTGCTTATTTTCACTGAAAAAAAAAGGAAAAAAAAGTACAGCTACTTGTGTTTAGAAGAGGCGAATCTTAACTACCGGGGGATAGATTTTGAAAGGCTATAAAAGTTGAGATTCTTTATCTGTTAAGGTGAGGTTAAGGGGTAATCTAGATAATAGGTAGGAACATATTTAGGAAGAGGGTATAGTTGAAAAAGGAAACATTAGATAATTCAATCCAAACCGAAAAAAATTGGATTGGATCGGATCAGATCGGATTTGAAAACAAATCAAAACCGAAGGGATGATTATATGATCAAAACGAAGGGATTGGATCGGATGAATTTTGCTTCCAAAATCGATCCAATCCAGACCGCGAACACCCCTAGTGAATCATATGCTCGGAAAAAGAAAGAAAAGGTGCATATGCTTTGGAATATTTTTTTAACGAAGAGGGTAATTTATTATTTAGATCTCTCATGAGTCATGATGATTAGGATTGGCTCATAAAATGCTAGATTGAAATTAATGTTAAACAAATTTGTTTATTATTAGTTAAAAGAATAGAAAAATATGTAATCATAATAAATTAATTCTAGATTGTAGTAAAAATCATCAAAACATAACCAATCACCAAACTGAATTCATAATTTTTATAAATATAATCAAAACAATTAGTAATTCATGAAAATTGTGAATTTAAAAATGTTTAAACCCAAAGTTTCTGGTTAGCTCATTACAAGTTGAGAGAAAAGTAAATTAATATGGATTGAATTTTGGTAACTTAAACCAGATTAATTGATAAGTCATGACTCAATTTAACAACTCCGGTATCGAGGTATAAGTGTTTACTCTACTTTCGCTTTGAGTCAACTATGTATTATGGTAAAATAAGAATAAAAATTTCATGGATATATCTTAAACATAATTTACTAATAAAATTGATTCATGAATTTTTGCCCTCATTTTTACTCTCATGGCTCAAAGTATTCCGATCAAATCAGGAAAAAAGAGAGGGATTTAGTGTGTCCTTTTAAAGGACGTAAATTATGTCCTTTTAGACATAAATAGTTTTGTCAATAAAGAGAGGACAAATGATATATTTTAATTAAAATACGAGATAATTCTCTTTTTGTTTTTATTAGAAGAATGGGATGATTCTCTATAATTTAACCTTATCTTTGGATTGAGGGGAGAAAAGGGAAGAAAGTTTTTAAAGTTTCAAATCTTTTATCAATTGACTGAAGAGAAAAAAAAATAAAGGAACTAAAATAATAGAAATAAAAAATTAAAAAAATTAGCATCATCTTTTTTTTAATCTTTTTTTCTCATTTTCTTCCATGTCATTAAAAAATTATTAGGGCCTCTTTGGATGGGTTTTTCTCTCTTCAAAAGTTGTTTTACTTCAGGAAAAAAAAACATGTATGGGAGAAATATGTTTGGACGTCTACTTTTAAAAAGAGTAAAAGTCATAAAAAAAAGTTAAAAATCTTTTTTTTAAAATGAAAATTTTAGCTTCTAAAAATAACATAAGTTAAAACACAAATATTTTTTCAAAAACTAAATATTTTTTAAAAATCTAAATAACTTTAACTTTTATAAAAAGTACTTCTAAAATAAATAAAATATAAAAATATTTTTTTTGAAAACTCATCCAAACAATCATTTATTCTCATAGAAGTGAAACAGAGCACTTTTATTATTATTGTGAATTTAAATTGGAATCAAGGAATGGGAACACCCATTTATCAAGTATATATTATTTTATTTTTTTAAAATTCCTGATATGAATTAAGAGAAATCAAATAAAGGAAATTCAAGAAAAAACAAAGTCAGGTATTGGATGAAGGAAATTCCTAAGATAGAAATTAGGGAACAAATTAGGGAGAAAGTCAAGAAGAATATCAGAAATTTGTGTAAGGTCACTGTTCCCCCGCACTCCGGATTAGTCCCATAGCCGGCTCAAAGAGTCGAAGCTCGTGGGGATACCGGAGGGAGCCAACTCGCACTCAAGAGGCAATCACGCCTAATTTAGGCGTCACTCATCAGGTGTTGACATGTGTCATATTTTTTTTCAAAAAAATATAATTTAATCATAATTTAATTATTTCCTTTATTAATACAGATTTTTCAAATTGATTTTTGAGTTTAAATCACAAATCAAATCTTTATTTTGTTTTCCTTATTAATAATAATTGTTATGATTTTTTTAATTTAAATTTTAAATAAAAAATAATTTCTTGTGTGAATCTCTCTATTAAAATGATGTAACATCTAGAGCGCTGACGAGGGCAGGGAGTAATCGCCGGTGCAAAGGGGCACGGACAAGGAGCGGCTCCTGACAGGCTTCCAGCGTGGGGTTACATGCATGAATGAATCGAATCGACACCCGAAAGAGAAGAATTCCAAAGACTGTGCAGGTATGAGACTGCACAGTTTGAGAATAGCTTATAAGAATCAATTGGTACTACCTATACTAACAAGATGCATCTGCTTTTCGGTAGCCCGGATCGGAAGAACTCCACAGTTAGGTGTGCTTGACTAGGAGCAATTATGGGATGAGTGACCTCCTAGGAAGTTTTCCCGGGAAGTGTGCGAGTGAGGAAAAAGCACACTGAAAAGTCTCGTGTTAGTATGTGGGGATAGTCATTGATTCTTGAAGCGACCGGGCGTTACAAATGACATAACTTTATGTCATTTAAAATGACAAACACTTTCCACTTAAATAATATGGTGTTGAATTTAACTTGCTTTCTACTATGATAGGCACATTTTATGTATCTAATTGTATTTAAAAAGTTATAATTTATTCTAAATTATTTGTCACTTTAAAAAAAAAATATATTATTTTCTTAGCTCTACTTTATTTTTTTATTTCTACTTATTGGAATAAGAATGATTTAATAGAGTGAAGGTGTAATATAATCAAATAAACTTATATTTTCATTAAATCGTAAAGAATTTAATGAATTATTTAATTTTTGTACAAATCTTTAAACAATGATTATTTTAAAACTAAAAGAATTTGTGCTTTTAAATTTTGTATTATGTACTTTTAAATTTTGAAACAAAACTTTATCGTATTGTGTACTTTTAAATTTTGTATTTTATGTATTTATATAGAAATTTTGACACAACCTATGCTTATCATATCAGGATAAATAAAATTAAAATATATTAAGTATAAATTTTATGAATTTTAATTATCATTTCATTTATGTTTTTATTTTATTTTATTTTAAAAACAAGATATATTTTAAAGTTTTTTTAATAATTGGCATGATTAGATTTAATTTGATTTTAAATATATTACTTTTAAATAATATATTAAATTAAATTAGTAGAGTCATTAATTTTTTGATTGATCCATCACTCCAAGGAGATATAATAATACTAATTCATATCTTTGAGATATATAAAATTGGCAAAAAAATTTAATTATTGCATTTTAATTAAATATTACGCATTTATGGCAGTTTTGGAAATAATTACGGATCTATTTTACAATGTGACGCCTCATTTAGGCATCTCTCACCTAAGGTTGACACGTGTCATTTTTTATAAAAAAATAATAATAATTTAATCATAAAACTTATGAAGGCCATAACTTTTGACTCGGGTATCCAATTCAGGTAATTGTTTTTTGATTCCACATAACTTTTCGAGATCTACGCAATGACATCTCATTTGATATATTTTATTTCTCACAATCATAATTTAAATTTAAATTAGGTAATCCTTATTCCTTAGAGATTTAGAATATTTATTGAATTATTTCATTTATTAATACAGATTTTTCAAATTGATTTTTGAGTTTAAATCACAAATCAAATCTTTATTTTATTTTCCTTATTAATAATAATTGTTACTTTTAATTTAAATAACAAACCAAATTTTTTTATAATAAAAATAAAAATAAAATTTAAATATAATCACACATCAAATCTTGATTAATTTTTTATATTAAATCACACACGCAGATTGGTTCACAATCCAAAACTGTAAAAAATTAAATCACATATCACAAATTTTATTTATTTTCTTCTATCAAATCACAATCCAAACCTCCAAAAAAAAAATCACAATCCAAATTGCATAATTAATTAATTAAAATGCAATAATTAAATTTTTTTTCCCATATAAAATTCTAAATCTAGCCTTTTAATTGGTTCCCACCGCCTCAGTTTCCATCGTTCTAACGCAACAACGTGAGAGAGACAGAGAAAGAAGAAACCCTATTTGTTGTTTTTCTTGTTTACCTTGTTGTTCTGTCCGATCAAACACTTCACTCTTTTTTTTTCTTTCTCTTGTCGATCTACTCGACTTGTTTTCCAGCGAATTTTCCTAGGAAAATCTGGAGAACCGATAAAAGATGAAGAGAGTAAGGGATGAGGCTCCTCCAAAGAAAACGGTTGAATTTGAAGAAGCTATTAGTTTTGTGAACAAGATAAAGAAACGATTCCAAAGTGATGAGCATGTTTACAAATCGTTCTTGAACATTTCCAATATGTACCGCAAAGAGCATAAGGACATAGGTGAAATTTATAGTGAGGTTGCTACCCTGTTTAAGGATCATCGAGATTTGCTTGAGGAGTTCACTAGATTCTTACCAGATAGTTTCGCAGCACCTTCTACACAGCATGCTCCGGATGCTCGAAATTCATTGCAGCGCTTTAGTGAGCGGAGTTCTATGGCACCCATGATGCGGGAAATGCAAGTATATCGACGAAAGAGGCTTCCTTCTCATGATCGTGAGCGTGATCTGAGTGTTGAACACCCTGAGATGGATGATGACAACACAATGATGAACATGCACAAGAAGCGGAGGAAACGTGAGAGTAAGGATATAAGGATTAATCGTGATCAGGATGAGAGAGAACCTGATCATATAAATGCTCAACAATTTCTTGAGGTATCCATTTCTCCCCTTTTTAACGGTTTTATTGGATGATTCTTTCTCTCTACATTTTCATTTTCCTAGCTCATGGGGTTGGGTTTGCTAGAACTAATCTGACTTATAACTTATTACCCCAAAGTTATTGCTGATTATTTAGGACGAAAAGGTTGTTTTCTGTTAGTTGAGTGTAATGCAGTTTTCTCAATCAACCTAGTTAGTTTGAGTATAAGAAGGAATTGGAGTGAATGTAAACTTATTTACATAACAGAATATAATTTTGTGACTGAGTAGGTTCCTTTTTTATTTTTTAAGTTTGTTCTGTTTTTTTTTCTTTGTACGTCTCGTCTGTTCTAGTATGTTTTTATGTTTGTTGAGTAAATGTAAGTATGAGAGAGAGAGGGAGAGAGAGAGAGGAGGAGGAGGAGAAAGAGAGAAGAGATCAGAGAAAGTTTCTGAGTGAGAACTGTGTTATTGACTTAAGATTAAACTGATTACAGTGTCCCCCCAGCTCAGCAAATCTAACTTCTAACAGAACCTGAGCTGGCACGAAACAAACTCTTAACAGTTCAGAAACTATATCACAAAACACAGAGTTGTCTTTTGCAGTATATATAGAAAGGATACTGATGCAGAGTAAATCATATGCGTTTACTCTATTATAGGCATTACATTTAAGAGAATAAACTTTAATTTAATATATAAGAATGTATTCTACTTTTTTGCCCCTTTCTTTCATTCCCTATTTAGTACAGACGGCTTGTAATTCTTGATTTGTTTTTAAGATGGAAATTGTTATAGGAATCTTTGATGGACAACGATTAAAGTGCCACATTTTTTGTAAAAAATTATCTGAATGTCACATTTTGTAAATTTTTGTTCATAATGTCACGTTACCTAACTCGCTTACAACACCTGGTGAGTTAGGCGTTGTCACATTTAGATGGGCGAACATTATTTATAGAATAAAAAATAATAATATTGTAAAGACTCATGTGAGATTTTTGTCAATATAAAATAATAACAGCAGGGATTTGAACTTGCAGCGCTTTCATGAGAAAAAGAAATCTGTCAAGAAAGCTGAAGGTTTTGGGTTGGCTTCAGACTTTTCTTCTAAGGAAGACAAGGATACCTTAAAGAACATGTATAGTCAAGCATTCAGTTTCTTTGAGAAAGTTAAGGAGAAGTTGAACAGTGCTGATGACTACCAAGCTTTCTTGAAGTGCCTTCATAATTTTTTCGTCAGTGAAATAATAAAAAGGAATGAATTGCAAAATTTGGTAACCGATTTACTTGGAAAGCATCTTGATCTTATGGTGGAATTCAATGATTTCCTGGAGTGTTTGGAAAATATTGATGGGTTCCTTGCTGGTGTCATGAGTAAAAAGTCACTAAGATCATCAAAGTTGGAGGACAAAGACAAAGACAAAGAGCAGAAGCGTGAGATGGATGGAGCTAAAGAGAAGGAAAGATACAGGGAGAAGGAGTACATGGGAAAATCCATTCAAGAACTTGACCTCAGTGACTGTAAACGTTGCACTCCCAGCTACCGGCTTCTACCTGCTGATTATCCAATTCCTACAGCTAGTCAGAGATCTGAGCTTGGTGCTCAAGTATTGAATGATCACTGGGTATCTGTGAGTTCAGGAAGTGAGGATTACTCTTCCGAACATATGTGCAGGAATCAGTACGAAGAGAGCTTGTTCAGATGTGAAGATGACAGATTTGAGCTGGACATGTTATTAGAGTCTGTGAGTTCTGCAGCTAAACGTGCAGAGGAATTATATAATAACATGAATGAAAATAAGATCAATATGGAGACTCTGAACCGTATTGAAGATTACTTTACTGTTCAAAATTTAAGGTGCATTGAACGTCTATATGGTGACCATGGTCTTGACGTTATAGACATATTGCGTAAAAACCCAACTCGTGCGCTCCCTGTAATATTGACTCGACTGAAGCAGAAACAGGAGGAATGGAGTCGGTGTCGTTCAGATTTCAATAAAGTTTGGGCTGAAATTTATTCTAAAAATCACTTAAAGTGAAGCAGCAGAAAGAGGATGATATTCTTCAGTCTACTATTGCAGCTGGAAACAAATTAGTTCGGTATTCATGTGATATGAGAGTATGAATGAGGCTGATGGTAGAGTAACTGAGGTAAAGAATGTTCACCGGACTAGTGTAGCAGCCAGTGATAAAGAAAATGGATTATTTTTTGGAAGCTTCACAAGCTTCCACAAGCAGCCAGTGATTTTGGTTTTTCTGTTTATGTTTACTCACTTCAATTCTTTTTCATTACTGGTTTAATGAATTTTATTCAAGGTTAAAATAATAATAATTAAAATTGGTTCTTTTTCACTTCAATTCTTTTTCACTTCGGTATACGGGGTTCTATTATTTTTGTCACTTCAACCTTTGAACCGGAAAGAACAAACTCAAAAATTGAGTTTTTTGATCTATCTACAAATGTTATTATTTGTTTGTTTTATAAATCAATATGTAAAAAGTTCGAGTAATAAGGGACTCGATTATATTTAAGTGAAGTCTTAATTGTGAAAACGAAAAAACAGACATTAAGAGAATATTGTTCCTTTGAGTAAGTTCACTCGACTCAACTCGAAATAATTGAAATTCAATGTATTTTTTAAATACTAAGAGTTTCTGGAAGAAAAAAAGTTGCGGGTTTTTTTCTACCAATTGGGGCCCTCCCTTCACCACCCCTTTGTTTTATAAAGAACAATGGACTATCAAGCCTCTCAGTTGGGGCGGTTATATTTATTATATTTTAGACGTACCACCCTTACTATCTAATTATTTATCAAAGTCGAAATCAGCAATAGTTTTTTTTTTCTTTCTATTTTTTTATTATTGATTTCAAATTGATATAACAATAACCAATCAAATAATAAGAGTGATAAGTCTAAAATAATAATAAATATAACTTTCTCCGCTTCTCAATTCGCTATAACCTTTTTTTCTCCATCCTAACCAAGTTAGTACTCTCAATTTGCCGTTGATTTTAGAGTACATAAAACATCTGGTGTGATTATGCACGTCAAAATTTTGTTCCGGCACACGCTATGCCATTTGTTTGATATGCCCTCGGTTACAATACTATTCTTAAGAAGTAAATTATTTTGAGATGATCAACATTATATTCATTTCGCTAATTACCATTTTCAAATAAAATACTTACATATTCATCATAGTTTAATGAGGCTACTATCCTCCAAAGGTCGCCCAAAACTTTTTACCTCAATAATAATAATAATTTTACAGTTGAATATAATATTTTCAATTATATGTTTTGGATTGAGAGTATGAATCGATGATAGAAATATGAATTATTTAAAATAAATAAAAATATATCGCTAAGCATATTTTTGAAAAAATGATAATTAATTAAAAATATCATGATTCATGAAGAAGTAATTATAAGGTCTAAACAGTAACTTCAGTCATCATAACCACAACTAACAAATATATACAGATTATAATTTATACATAATCGATACATTATTTTTCCGTGTGAAATTTTCCAAGCTCAATACTGTTAACACACAAATTGCAAGTTCTTCCTCACACATAACTTCCATGTAGGGATTTAAATGGATCAAATGGTCTATTAAGTGTTTATAATTCGGTCTAAGTAGGTTAGGTTTGACCTAGCTAATATATTTAGTAAAATAAAATAGGCTTGGACCTCAAAAAAAACTTGTTTAGAAAACATTTCCTTTTACAAATATTGACCTATACGTCAGTATATCGTATTATTTAATTTAATTCAAATAAAATAAATAATTAAATTATATAAATTTAACTTTTAAAAATTTTTTTATATAAATTTAACTAATAAAAATTTATTTTATATATATATATATATATATATATATATATTAACTTTGATAATTATTAAAGATTCGTAGGCTTAAACATGTTAATATGCCTAGGTCATATATTTTGATTTTTAAATATAGACAAGACCAAACCTATAATGTAGAGTACACCAAATTAATAGGTCAAACCAAGTTCAAAATATTTTATATAAACTTAACGTATTTAGGCCAAAACCTAATCTGACGAGTGGTAGTCTTAATTTCTATTTAATTTAGTGGTAATTATCTTATGTTTTATGGGCTGAATTGTATTAAAGTGCAGGTAAACTTTGGGCCAAATTTAAAGAAGTAAGCCCAAGTTGATATGAGGGACAACATCAATTTGAAGATATATTTTTTTTTTTTTAAAGTAGTCTTTGTTTTGTAAAAAGGAGTGGAACTCAGAACTTAGTGGAAGTCAGATTTTCATGTTGAAGAGAGAATTCAGTTTTTAGTTGTAATCAGTTTTTACATTTTGAGCGCTTTAGTTTTCTTTGAGAGTTTCTTGGAGATACATGCATTTTTCTTCTATTTATCAAAGGATTAATTCAAAATCAACAACAGTTATTTTTTTCTTCTATCACTCTGTTACAACACTATTCTTAAGAAGTAAATAATTTTGAGATCTTCACCAAAAAAAAAATTATTTTGAGATGATCAACATTAGGTGATATTACATTAATAATTTTATATCTTTCTAACATTAATCACTATACCACAAGTATATATTTATCATAATACTTTTATTATTACATTTATTATATATTCTTATATAATTCAATTAAGTAATTCAACCAGCAAGTTCAAAGTGATTCATAGATTGAGCCAATGACTTGTCAACTTAGTATCTCAACCGAATTGA